>NC_057794.1:10386860-10414554 GCF_018294505.1 Triticum aestivum | reverse complement strand
GTTACAGAGGGTGCAGGGGCGAGGAGGCAGGCTCGACGACGGCCGAGGTTGGGAGGAGAGGAAGCAGAGGAGGGAGGCGTCGCGCGTCGGGGTCGGGGGCGAGCGCCAGGGTCGGAGCCAAGGCCGGGGTCGGGGTCGGGGGCGAGCGCCGGGGCGCGGCGAGGGAAGAGAGTGGTAATTTGGGGGGAAAAGAGGTGGGATGAAGCAGAGAGAGTGAGGATTTTGGGTTAAGTGGACGTAGCAGTAGCGCGTTTAGAGCAAACACGATACTACTATTACAGGCAGCTATAGCTGTTTTATACAGAAACCGCTACTGCTACCTTGACTAGCTGTAGCTCTTTTTCCAGTAATGCGCTACTGCTATAACCAGTTTCCCTTTTTCTTTTCCTTTATTTTATCTCACTTTTTTTCCGAGAGTAGTTAACGAAGGGAAGGCGATATATATATATATATATATTGCATCATTTGACGGTTAAATATGTATACAAAATAGGAACACACACACACACACACACACACACACATATATATATATTACATCATTTGACCGATAGCATACGGTTCCTCAGCGTTGATGTTTTCATTTTTGAGTCAGCTTCTTTCCCTTCTTGTTCGTTGAAGAATAATTGAGCCCCTCATTGTGACTTTGCCTTTTCCATGGAGTATGATTTTTCTTAGGTAATGTAGTATTGATTCTTCTTTTGACATATAGTATGCCTAATAGGTTACGAGGTTGGGCGAGGGGCCATGTGCTAAGGCGCATATGAGCAATCCGTCCTTAGAGCCCTCCTCCGGGGGATTAGCAATAATATGCTCTTTGAACCAATGCAGGAAAGTGGAGTTGTGTTCTCTAGTAACTTCAGCGTTCGTCCTGCATACCCCCCGGTCACGATACTTCTTTGCGATAATTTCTTTGTGCAGTGCCACGAAAGGATCTACCTCGTCTAGGTGTTGTAGCACTACCAAGTTTGCTCTACCAAAGTCGATGCGTCGATCTGAGTATGCCACGTGCAGTTCCGTATGACCGTTGGAGTGTGAAGGATCGAAAGTATGTCTAGAGGGGGGGGGGTGATTAGACTACTTGACCAAATAAAAACTTAACCTTTTCCCAATTTTAGTTCTTGGCAGATTTTAGCTATCTTAGGACAAGTCAAGCAATCATCACACAATTCAAGCAAGCATGCAAAGAGTATATTGGCAGCGGAAAGTAAAGCATGCAACTTGCAAGAATGTAAAGGGAAGGGTTTGGAGGATTCAAACGCAATTGGAGACACGGATGTTTTTCCCGTGGTTCGGATAGGTGGTGCTATCCTACATCCACGTTGATGGAGACTTCAACGCACGAAGGGTAACGGTTGCGCGAGTCCACGAAGGGCTCCACCCATGAAGGGTCCACGAAGTAGCAACCTTGTCTATCCCACCATGGCCATCGCCCACGAAGGGCTTGTCTCACTAGCGGTAGATCTTCACGAAGTAGGCGATCTCCTTGCCCTTACAAACTCCTTGGTTCAACTCCACAATCTTGTCGGAGGCTCCCAAGTGACACCTAGCCAATCTAGGAGACACCACTCTCCAAGAAGTAACAAATGGTGTGTTGATGATGAACTCCTTGCTCTTGTGCTTCAAGTGATAGTCTCCCCAACACTCAACTCTCTCTCATAGGATTTGGATCTGGTGGAAAGAAGATTTGAGTGGAAAGCAACTTGGGGAGGCTAGAGATCAAGATTCATATGGTAGGAATGGAATATCTTGGTCTCAACACATGAGTAGGTGGTCCTCTCTCAGAACATATGAGTTGGAATTGTGTATGTGTTCTGATGGCTCTCTCCACGAATGAAGAGGAGGTGGAGGGGTATATATAGCCTCCACACAAAATCCAACCGTTACACACAATCTACCAATCTCGGTGGGACCGAATCAACAAACTCGGTCGGACCGAAAAGGTAAACCTAGTGACCGTTAGAGATATTTGGTGGGACTGACATGCAATTCGGTAGGACCGATATGGTTAGGGTTTGGGCATAACGTAATCTCGGTGAGACTGATTACACAAACTCGGTGTGACCGAGTTTGGTAATAAGCTAACCAGAGAGTTGGTCAGGTAAACTCGGTGGGACCGATTTGCTCTTTCGGTGAGACCGAAAAGTTACAAAAAGGAAACACTGAATTTACATTGCAATCTTGGTGGGACCGATTCGCTCTTTCAGTGAGACCGAAAAGTTACGAAAGGGAAACAGAGAGTTTGCAATCCCATCTCGGTGAGACCGAGATCCTTATCGGTAGGACCGAATTGCTAGGGTTTGGCAGTGGCTTATGACAAGTGAAACTTGGTGGCGCCGGATGGAAAGAATCGGTAGGACCGAGTTTGGCTTAGGGTTTAGGTCATATGTGGATATGGGAAAGTAGTTGAGGATTTTGGAGCATATCACTAAGCACATGAAGCAAGAGGCTCATTAAGCAACACCTTGTCCCTCCTTGATAGTATTGGCTTTTCCTAAAGACTCAATGTGATCTTGGATCACTAAAATATAAAATGAAGAGTCTTGAGCTTTTGAGCTTGAGCCAATCCTTTGTCCTTAGCATTTTGAGGGTTCCACTTTCACATCCATGCCATGCCAATCATTGAGCTTTCCTGAAATAATCATCTTGGAATAGTATTAGCTCAATGAGCTATATGTTGTTATGAATTACCAAAACCACCTAGGGATAGTTACACTTTCAATCTCCCCATTTTTGGTAATTGATGACAACATATAGATCAAAGCTTCGACAAATGATAATAAGCATGAAATATATCGTCGCTTTGAGAAGTATGTAACAAGTAAGAGCTCCCCCTAAATTTGTGCATATTTAAAATTTGCTTTGGACTGCAAATGCACAAAGAGTTAGAGTCATGGGTTACTCTTCCATGCCACATACATCTTGGTGGAGTGCTTAAAATGATAAGAATGAAATGCATGCACTCATCACCAAGAATAGTGAGTGTTCACATAAAGATAGATAGTATGATAACATTAAGCAAACATTAAGTGTAGCTTATGATCAAACACATGATCATCGATGTCTCACACAGATAAGGGCATAGTATCTCACACAAAAGCAAACAAAGTTCGAAAAACCACCAAATAAAACAAGAGAGAATAAAAGCAACACTCTCTCTCGAAGCCTATGATCTATACATTTTCTCCCCCTTTGGCAACAAGTTACCAAAAAGTTCCTAGAAAATGCATAGTGCTAAGTCGACGCTCAGGCTTGATCTTCAGGTGGTGGTGGAGTCCGGAGCACTCCAAGGACGAAGCCTTCTGTAGACGTGGTCGGAGTCGAGGCTGAAGTGGACGCTGGAGCTGGTGGAACTGAGGCTGTAGCTGGTGGAACTGAGGCTGTAGCTGGTGCAGACGTGGTGGCTCTGGTGTCAGCAACTGGCACTGCAGATGACCTCGGACCTCGTGGCACTCTGGCAAAGGCATCAGTTGTAGTCTTGCCTCTCCTCTCCTGCATGTCATCCTGGAGCTGCTCCACTACAGTCTGAATCTCTGTCACTTTGACATCCAAGTCATAGAACTTTTGTTCCATGATCCTCTCTAAGCTTGCCTGGTTCTGAGTTAGGGTGGCTAGTCCTTGCTCAATCCGCAGGGTGGATGCAATCAAGTAACCAAGCTGCTCTTGTTTGGTTTTCAGGAAATATTCAGATGCCTCCTCTTGAGTAGGCATCTTGGCAGCTTTCTCCTTCTTCGCCTTCTCCTTCTTGGCTTGTGTTTGGGCAGATGATGGCTCATTCTCAGTCATGACCACTTGATTATCTTCAAAGTCTGGACGGATGGGCAGGTGTTCCTTGTCCAATAAGTATATGCCCGTGCCCATCTTTGAGTTGATGAGCTCCTGAACCTGTGGGGCATATCCACAGCTCCTCTTCTGGTCTGCTGCTATCCTCTTGATTGTTTCAATCATAAGGCTCATGACTTTGAATTTCTGTGGCACGTCAAAGATATGAAGCAAGTTGATCTCGTGGCCCCTGATCATCTTGTGATCTCCAGACTTGGGCAATAGGGTGTGCCTCAGAATCCAGTTGATTGTTGGCAGCCCTGACAGAAGATAATGTACTGAGCCAAACTTGAACGTGTCAAGTGCTTCATTTGGAATATCCTTGTACATGTTTGACATTGAGTTGTGGTCCATCTTCTTCTTGGCATAAACGTCCAAGTCATCTGCTTGCTCCTCTGGGGCATTAATCAGCTGAGCCCATTCAGCAACTGTGGACTGGTACCTCGTACCCTTTGACATCCATACAATTCTACCATCTGGATAAAAATGGGCTGTGGAGTAGAACTGCATGATGAGTTCCTCGTTCCACTTTGTGAGCTTCTGCCCAACAAAGTCCTCTACTCCACATGCCTTGAAGCTGTCCTGTACTCCAGGGTAGTATTCTTCGTTGTCCTTGATATATTGCCAATCGACCCATCTCATATCACAGACTATTGGCTTCTTGTCTAGCAGCACTGTCTCATAAAAATCTTGCTGCTCCTTGGTGTGAAACCTGTAGTCGACTGCAGTCCTTCTCCTAGAAGCATACGAGTCTGCTTCTCTCCACTTTCTCAGCCCTGAATCTCTCCTGAGCTTCATATCCTCAGCCACAGGATGAGCATCGTTGTGGTCTGGGATCTTGGGCTTGAGCTTTCTAAGAACATTCTCTTCCTCTTCTTCTACAGCTTCAGGCACTGGGGCCTTGTTCTTCTCAGTAGCTAGGATGCTTCTTGTGTTTCTCTTTGGCTTTGACTTTGGAGCCGGCTTGGCCTTGGAAGCAGCTGCCCCTGATCTTATGGCATCACCCATTAGCTTGGGTGCCTTAGGTGCTGGTGCAGCTACCTCTTCTTCTTCCTCCTCATCTTCCATGATGGAAGCCTTGCCAAGCACTCTGGCTACAGTTTTCTTCACCCTTTATTTCCTCTTCTTGCCTTCAGCAGCAACTGGCTCAATGGGAGTGGGCTTCTTAGTTGAAGCTCTGGCCTTAGACATAGGCTGCCTGCCTGCTGGCCTTTTGATCTTCATCCCTGGTTTTATGCCTTGTGCTGGCTCAACTCTCTTGGAGGTTGCTTCCTCTTCTGCCACATAATCCTCATCTTCTGAGTCTGAGGTTCTCTTCTTTCTCTGTCGTGTGGCAGCTTTAGGCAGGTTGCTAGGTGTGCTCCTACTGCCATCATCTGAGGAACTTGAGGGACTAGTGCCCTCACTCATCTGCACTTATTGCTCTGACAAGTTCTGGCTGTCTCTTTGGTCTAACATGATGCAAACTCTGACTGCTGACCCTGTGAATAGGTTATAGGTGAGATAGAGTGGATGAGCATCACAAAATGCAGAGATTTTTGTAAAAGAATAATTCAAAAACTTAGTTTTAGTTTCCCACTGAAAGCATCTCAGATCTACCGATTTCTAAACTCGGTGATACCGAAGCAGTTTTGGAACCTAAACTAGTGAACTCGGTCAGACCGAGTCATAGTTCGGTGGCACCGAGACTGCTAGGGTTTCACAGAGTTCCAAAATCGGTCACACCGATAAGTAATTCTCGGTCAGACCGAGTCTCACTTGTGCAATGGCATAAGCCAAACCGGTGGGACCGAGTTTTTCAACTCGGTGGGTCCGAGATGGTTTCGGCGGAAACCTAACCCTAAAATTTTCGAATTAAACCTAATCTATGAGTTCATTGACTGGATAGGAGTTTATCAAACGTGGCAAGAATCATGATGATCACAATGTGCTAGGAATCAGATTGGAGAATAGCACAAAGATCGAGTCCATACCCTAGTTCGGCGGAGACTCGCTACGGCGGCAACGGCGGGGTTGATTCCCATTGTCGGGGACGGAGACCAGCGACTGGAGGCGGCTGGCGGCGAGGAGACAATCCGGAGACCAAGTCGGCAGAGCAGGCTATCGCGCGGGCGAAGGGGTTCAGAGAAATTTCCAAATTTTTGCCCGTGACTATATATAGCCCGACCCTGTCGGTGTGACCGAGTGGAACAACTCGGTGGCACCGAGATGCAAAACTGTATACAGTTGTTGCAACTCGGTGTGACCGAATGGTTCAAATCGGTTGCACCAAGATCGAAAACCTAGATCAACTTAATGATCTCGGTAGGACCGAAAGTAGGGAATCGGTCAGACCGAGAATCACAAAGAGGTTTTGGAGGTTTAAGTCTATGACAAATCGGGGACTCCGAGCGCTCCTCACACAGAGTGGTTCGAATCTAACTTGATTAAATTTTGTGATGCAGCATGAATAGAGTTTGAGACGCGAAAAGCATAGATAGCTAGAGGAGGTTCTTAGGCATTCTTGTCCATCCACTTGGCAAAAGGAAATAAAACCAAACAACCAAAACAACAAGTGGATGTCCTCGAATGAGTAAAATATGCAACGAACATGCTCACACAATAAGATGGCAAATGAAATATGTGACAAAGCATGCACAATCAATTCTAGCATCTATCAAGCAATTTGCGATGACTAGGTCATCTATATATGAGTATATTGACTTAGGAGTCAAGTGAGAACACTTGATCATAGGTCATACTCATCGTTTAAGCTCAAGTGGGGTTACCACTTTTACATAAAGCATTGTTGTGTTCACATCTTTAGAGTTGCTTTAGCTCAAGTCTTAGAGCAAAGCTCCCCCTAGATGTGATATCCCCCCTAAGAGGGATGAACTAACCTTGGGTTTTGTCGATGATGACTTCATGTAGATGTCGAAGATGTGGATGCTCAATATTGATGTAGATCACTTGGAGCTATCCATTTGAGTGAATTGCACTTTCAATACCTACATGGGTTAGTCCCACAAGGAACAAACAAGGATATCCATAGACATAGAGTGATGCACACACAAGATGATGTCCAAGAAAACTTTAGGTTACCTTGTCCCTTGTCTTACCAACAAGAGGGTTTGTGACTCCTTGAACTAGTGCAAGATGTGGAAGTTGATTGCACTTGTTCTTGCCAAAATGATAAGAGTGAGGTATGTTGGCGGAGTCACCCTCAAGAACTCTCTAGTTCTTCTTCTTTTGGATCCACACCATCTTGATGGAAATCCTTGGAGTTGTAGTCGTACTTGATGAAGTGGAACTTGAAGTAGTCTTGGGAATCCACTTGACTAAGGTCTTAGGAGCTTCTTCAAATGCATCAATTTCCTCTTGAAGCTTGTCCTTGCCTTTTTGCTTGTAGTCTAGTGGTGGAAGATCATCTTGAGCTTGTGTCCCCTTGAAAGAAGTATCATACTTATCTTGTTGAGGAACAAACTTTGTCTTGGGGTATTGATCTTCTTCCCATTCAACTCCATTGGCATTGAACTTCCGTTCAAAACCAACACCTTGATTCTTCCGGTGAATTCCTTGCTTGCGCACAATTTCCTCGAATTGCTTACTCCCGGCAAGGCTTTTGTACACTCCTTTCTCCATAATTCCCTTCAATAAGCTATTTTCTTGCTCAAGTGTAACTTGGCTAAGAGAATCATTAGTGGAGTCAAGAAAACTACTAGAAGCAACAATATGGGATTTAGCATGATCATTGTTACTACTAGAGGAAGAATCTTTCTTGTTCTTGTTACTAGACTTGACTTGAGGCATGTAAGTGGATAAGAGTAAATGCTTGGCAATGTAAGAAGAACTTTTCTTGCGGAGATCATCATTGATTGCTTTTAAGAACTCATGCTCTTGCTCAAGATTGAGCTTTTCAAAGCATAATTTCTCATGAGCTCTTAAAAGTTCTCGATGATCTTCGAAGATATTTTCATGAGCTAACTTAAGAGTGTTTAGTTCTTTAGTTAGAGCCTCAATCTTCTCCTTATCATTGCCATTCGTTTTATCTTGATTAGCATGATTAATTGACGTTTCATCATAGTATTCATCACTAGAGTTGTCAACAGGCAAATCATCATCACCTAACAAGTCATCTTCATCACTATTAAAATCAACATACTCGGGGTGTGTTACCTTAGGACCTTTGGCCATGAAGCATCTTCCAATTCCTTCATTTGGTGAGTCAAATATGTCGTAGGAGTTGGTTTACACAAGTGCTAGACCGGCAACACCTTCATCTTGAGTATCTTCGGAGTCGGAGTGATAACATCTCTCGGAGTGGCTGTCGGAGTCGGAGCCGGATACCCATTCGCCAACATGAGCTTGATGTCTTCGTTTTGTGTAACTCCTTGATGATTTTTCCTTCCTTTCTGAATCCTTGCTTCTCCGTGAGTATCTTCGTTCATAATGATCATCTCTACTCCTTCTCTCTCTTGGTGGTGATTCTTTACTTCTTCTCTTTGGAGAATCTTCTCTTCTCTTGTAGGGGGCCGTACACTCATTGGAATAGTGTCCGGGTCTTCCACAATTGTAGCAGTTTCGCTCTCGACTAGAAGATCTTTTGTCATTGTAGGACCTTGACTTGAAGCTTCTATCTTTGCTTCTGCTCTTGTAGAACTTGTTGAAGTTCTTCACCATTAGGCTCAATTCTTCGTTGAAGTTTTGTTTCTCACTTGATGATGTAGGGGATTCACACGAGGCTTTGTAGGCACCACTTGATTTGTTGTGAAGTTCCTCTTTATCCTTAAGTGACATCTCATGAGCAACAATTCTTCCAATCACTTCCGTTGGCTTGAGATCTTTGTAGTTGGGCATCATTTGGATCAATGTGCACACGGTATCATATTTTCCATCCAAGGCTCTTAGAATCTTCTTGATGATGAATCTATCGGTCATCTCTTCACTTCCTAAGCCGGCAATCTCATTTGTGATGAGAGCAAGCCTAGAGTACATTTCTGCGACACCTGCACCATCCTTCATTTTGAACTTGTCAAGTTGACTTTGAAGCACATCCAACTTGGATTCGTTGACGGAGTCGGTACCTTCGTGCATATCAATCAAAGTATCCCAAATTTCCTTTGCATTCTCAAGACGGCTGATTTTGTTGAATTCTTCGGGGCACAATCCGTTGAAGAGAATATCACAAGCTTGAGCATTGTATTGCAACATCTTCAACTCATCTGTGGTAGCTTCACAGTTTGGTTCTCTCCCATCAAAGAAGTCACCTTGCAAACCAACACACACAATAGCCCAAATGGCGGGGTTATGTCCAAGAATATGCATTTTCATTTTATGTTTCCAACTAGCAAAATTAGTACCATCAAAGTAAGGACCTCTACGGTGATAATTTCCCTTGCTAGACGCCATACTCTCCTAGGTTGTGAAACCAAGGCTATGACCACCGAAAGCTATGGAGATCAAGCAAATGGAGACCAAAGCTCTGATACCACTTGAAGGATCGAAAGTATGTCTAGAGGGGGGGGGGGTGATTAGACTACTTGACCAAATAAAAACTTAACCTTTTCCCAATTTTAGTTCTTGGCAGATTTTAGCTATCTTAGGACAAGTCAAGCAATCATCACACAATTCAAGCAAGCATGCAAAGAGTATATTGGCAGCGGAAAGTAAAGCATGCAACTTGCAAGAATGTAAAGGGAAGGGTTTGGAGGATTCAAACGCAATTGGAGACACGGATGTTTTTCCCGTGGTTCGGATAGGTGGTGCTATCCTACATCCACGTTGATGGAGACTTCAACCCACGAAGGGTAATGGTTGCTCGAGTCCATGAAGGGCTCCACCCACGAAGGGTCCACGAAGTAGCAACCTTGTCTATCCCACCATGGCCATCGCCCACGAAGGACTTGCCTCACTAGCGGTAGATCTTCACGAAGTAGGCGATCTCCTTGCCCTTACAAACTCCTTGGTTCAACTCCACAATCTTGTCGGAGGCTCCCAAGTGACACCTAGCCAATCTAGGAGACACCACTCTCCAAGAAGTAACAAATGGTGTGTTGATGATGAACTCCTTGCTCTTGTGCTTCAAGTGATAGTCTCCCCAACACTCAACTCTCTCTCATAGGATTTGGATCTGGTGGAAAGAAGATTTGAGTGGAAAGCAACTTGGGGAAGGCTAGAGATCAAGATTCATATGGTAGGAATGGAATATCTTGATCTCAACACATGAGTAGGTGGTCCTCTCTCAGAACATATGAGTTGGAATTGTGTATGTGTTCTGATGGCTCTCTCCACGAATGAAGAGGAGGTGGAGGGGTATATATAGCCTCCACACAAAATCCAACCGTTACACACAATCTACCAATCTCGGTGGGACCGAATCAACAAACTCGGTTGGACCGAAAAGGTAAACCTAGTGACCGTTAGAGATTTTCGGTGGGACTGACATGCAACTCGGTAGGACCGATATGGTTAGGGTTTGGGCATAATGTAATATCGGTGAGACCAATTACACAAACTCGGTGTGACCGAGTTTGGTAATAAGCTAACCAGAGAGTTGGTCAGGTAAACTCAGTGGTACCGATTTGCTCTTTCGGTGAGACCAAAAAGTTACAAAAAGGAAACACTGAATTTACATTGCAATCTCGGTGGGACCGATTCGCTCTTTCAGTGAGACCGAAAAGTTATGAAAGGGAAACAGAGAGTTTGCAATCCCATCTCGGTGAGACCGAGATCCTTATCGGTAGGACTGAATTGCTAGGGTTTGGCAGTGGCTTATGACAAGTGAAACTCGGTGGCGCCGGATGGAAAGAGTCGGTAGGACCGAGTTTGGCTTAGGGTTTAGGTCATATGTGGATATGGGAAAGTAGTTGAGGATTTTGGAGCATATCACTAAGCACATGAAGCAAGAGGCTCATTAAGCAACACCTCATCCCTCCTTGATAGTATTGGCTTTTCCTAAAGACTAAATGTGATCTTGGATCACTAAAATATAAAATGAAGAGTCTTGAGCTTTTGAGCTTGAGCCAATCCTTTGTCCTTAGCATTTTGAGGGTTCCACTTTCACATCCATGCCATGCCAATCATTGAGCTTTCCTGAAATAATCATCTTGGAATAGTATTAGCTCAATGAGCTATATGTTGTTATGAATTACCAAAACCACCTAGGGATAGTTGCACTTTCAGAGTGACCTTCTCCTTCGAGCCTCCCATCGTGCTTGTTAACAGGCAAACCAAAACTAACACCAGGCGGCTGCAGGTCTGCGCCATATAGAAAATTCTCATAGAAAGAGATGCACTCTTGTGTTAGATAGACCTGGACGATGCTTCCATCCGGACAGGACATGTTACAAACGAATCCTTTGATGATCCCATTCATCCTCTCAAACGGCATCATGTTGTGCAGAAATGACGGCCCCAGGTCTATTATGTCGTCCACAATATGGACACGTAGATGCACCATCACGTCAAAGAACGCGGGCAGGAAGTACATCTCCAGCTCATTCAGTATCACAACAATCTCTTCCTATAGCCTTCGGAGTTGCTTCAGACTGATTGACTTTCGAGAGATGACGTCGAAAAAGTTGCAGAGACCAATAAGCGTGTCACGGATGTGCTTGTCCATTATCCCTCTAAGGGCAACAGGTAGTATCTGCGTCATCATCACATGATAGTCATGGGACTTCATCCCGCCGAACCTTTTCTTGTCCGTGTCTAGATATCTGCTTATCTTGCCATAGTAACTGTTGGGGATATTACTACTGGAGGTAAACCAGCCTTATGTAGCCGGGTTGACTCTTTGAAGATTAGAAGCCCATGAAGATGTGAGGATAATGGCGCTTTAAGGAAGGCCCAAGGCCCAAAGGCGGGTTATAGCCTGTAAATATAAACCGACCTAGTCAAATAACTTGTATGATAAGATAGGGAGAGTAGAGACCGAACCGGACACGTTTATGATCCGGCTTTGGGGCTCTGTAGTCCGGCGGGCATCAACCTATCTATATAAAGGGACGACCTGGCCGCGGTTTAGAGAGAACAACAACTCGAGAGCCAGACAAAGCGGATTCGCTCCCTGGCCTTCGAAACCCTAGCAATACCAATCACAACTAGACGTAGGCTTTTACCTTCCTCAAAGGGGCTGCACTAGTATAAAATTCCCGTGTCCCTTTGTCCGGTTTAACCCCTTAAGCTAACCCGTAGAGATGGCTCCACGACTAAGTCCTTTCACAAGGAAATCTACCGTGACAAACCCACGACAGTTGGCGCCCACCGTGGGGCTATCGCACGATGGTTTTGAGTTCTTGAAGGGCAGCTTCGATGGACTTAAGGGATACGCTGTGGGCCAGATGACGAAGAGTCGTCGCGGCAAGCTCTACATCGACAACGCAGGATGGGGCCTCGAGGCTGATTCAATCGAATACGGGTACCGGGTCCCCTTTGGTGGGATTCACGTCTTCATCGGCAAGATCGGCGAACCGGCCCCCGAGCCGGACATCTACACCGACATCATTGAAACGGCTCGGTGTGCAAGTTCTTCACCGGTTCAGCCCGAGGCAAGGCATGTTTTCGTAGGTGTCATCCATGGATCGAGGTACGAGGATGGACCGGTGTCCGATGGAGAAACCGTGGTCTGTTTTGATGACGAGTCTTCTGGAGAGACCGAATCACTTTGCCAGTTGCAGGACGGCCGGATTGAGGAAGGATCCGAGGGCAACAGTATTTCGGATTCCCCCGGTCTACCAAACCGAGCCGCCAACTTCATGGCCGGCACACAATCGACGCCTCATTCATCTACCGCCGTAGCAATGCTCTCCGGTTCAACAACGGCCACACCAGCAGGGGCAGGAAGCTCGGCGCCGCCTCCGGCCCAAGTCTTGTCTGATTTGTTCGACGCTTTTGCAACGTTGATGTCCGTGGAGGTGGATGCAGCAGCCAGGGATCATCACAATGCGGAGATTGCAAAGGTGAAAGATCAGATAGCCCAGACTAAAGCAGACTTGGCAACAGAGAATGCTAGGATGGCTACAGAGCGTGCTGAATTGGAAGCACAGGCCTACCGGATTAGACTCGATCAGAATGCTTCAGAGGAAGTCATGAGAAGAAGGTATCGATCACGTCTCCCATCGGTTTATGAGCCGCAGAATCTTTTCAACACACCAGGTGCAGGAGCTGGTAACCAACCCACGCTAAACCGGGCGGGGGCGCCGGGAACAGGAGCGCCGGTTCAGCCACGCACGACGGACCCGCCTCGCCAGACCAACATTGTGCCATCGACCCCGCCCGGGCATTATTCCAACCCGTTGGACAACATTATGGCTGCCGCTTCACGCCTGGCGGCCCTCCCAACCGACGGCGAGTCACCAGTTGCAGTGGAAGCACGTTGGGCCAGGGATCTCCTTCAAATAGCACTAAATCAACAGCAGGCGTATTCACACAGTCATGAGAGGATTCATTCCACTCACCGTCCAAGCCGGAGTTATAGCAGACACGTGGAGGACGAACCGGCCGTGTCCAGTAGTGCACGTCGCCGAAATTCACCACGAGAGAAGAACCCCGCCGGGGGAGGTGCTAATGCGCAAGATGTTGTGGACCATGGCCGCGCATGTCGGGAGGCCGAGTTGATAGCTCGACATGGGGCACGACAGCATACTCCGGTTCACCCCACGGCCTGCGTGGAGCCAGGGGTGATGTTCAGTTCCTTAAGGGTGCCATTTTTAACTCCCGCTTTGCGTAATGTGAGACTGCCCAAGGATTTCAAGGGACCTCGTAAGGTACCAAATTACACCGCTGATTTGCAACCAGAGGCGTGGGTGGAGAGCTATGAGATGGCAATGGAGATGTTAGATGTGGATGAGGCAGTGTGTGCTAAATATTTCACCATGATGTTGGAAGGAACAGCTCGCACTTGGTTGAAGAGCTTGCCGACCAACTCGGTTGGATCATGGGCCGAATTGAAGCACCGGTTTATCCAGAACTTCAAGGATACGTGTAAGCAGCCTATGTCAATCGTAGATCTGGCTGCTTGTGTCCAAGAGGAAGGGGAGTCCATGACCCATTGGGTCAAACGGGTCTCGGCGATTTTGCATTCATCAGATCGTATCAATGCAGACACTGCAGTGTTAACATTAGAGGGCAATTGCCGTTTCAAACCGTTAAAACAGAAGTTGGGAAGGCTCAAACGTCACTGCAATGACATGTCAACACTCATGGCCTCTTTGGTTAAATATGCCGATTCAGATAATACCAAGGATCCGGATTCAGAGGAGGACAAACCGGAGAAAGGTAAGAAGAACGACAATGCCAAAGGTCAACAACATAATCCGGCAGGCCATGGAAACAGTGGTAAGCGCAAGGCCAACAATAGCTTGGACTTTGTTGCAAATACCAACGCGCAGGAGAATGGCCAGCGCCGTAAGGGCAAGCAGCCCCAGAGGGGTGGAGGTTCAGGCAACAATTTGGAGCACTTGTTAAATCAGCCCTGTCCAAAGCATGGATCGAAGGAGAAGCCGACATCACATCTTTGGAAAGACTGTTATATCATGCGAGATTTCAAGAGTTCCAATATGTTCCGATATGACAATGGCCCGCCCGGCGGTTCAGGAGGAGGTTTCCATGGGCCGGGTTACGGAGGTGGTGGTTCCGGTTCAGGGTTTCCAGGCAACCAAACCGGACACGTCAATCAAGGGCACCAAGGCAACCAGGGAAGTTACAACCATCAGGGGAGTCAGCAGCAACAGCAGTCGGGTTATCAGAGCAATCCCAAGAAGCTGAACAGCGGGCAATATCATGTCTTCACTACTAGTTTGTGCAAACGTGATCAGAAGCTTCACAAAAGGGCAGTAAATTCTGTTGAGCCGGCAGTACCTCAGTATTTACGCTAGTCTGAGCAACCTATCTTGTGGAGTAGAGATGATCACCCCCCCGGGTTGATAATCCAGGTCATTTGGCCCTGGTGGTAGCCTCTCAAGTTGGGGGATACAAGTTCACTAAAGTGCTCATGGATGGGGGAAGTAGTATCAATATTTTGTATTATGACACATTCCGCCGTTTGGGGTTGACAGATAAGGATCTTAAACCGTCAAAGACGGTCTTTCACGGTGTGGTGCCTGGTAAGTTTGCATATCCTATTGGCAAGATAGCTTTGGAGGTAGCTTTTGGAGATGACTACGATTCAAGGTCAGAAACATTAACGTTTGAGGTGGTAAAGATCAAAAGTCCGTACCACACCTTGTTTGGGCGGCCGGTTTATGCTAAGTTTATGGCAAAGCCATGTTATGTTTATCTACAGCTTAAAATGCCAGGTCATAAAGGGACTATCACAGTACATGGAAGTAGAAAGATTGCTTTGGAGTGTGAAGAAGGCGACGCGGCTTACGCTGAGTCGGTTTGTGCCACGGAGGAGTTAAAATTCTATAAGGAGCAAGTTGATCCGGCAGACATGACCTCATTAAAAAAGCCAACTATGGAACATGATCCAGCGTTGAAGTTCAAATCGTCTACAAACACTAAGATGGTTGACTTTGTTCCTGGCGATTCATCCAAACAGTTCAGCATCAGCGCTAACCTGGATCCCAAATAGGAAAGCGCGCTCATCGAGTTCATCCGTGAGAATCGGGACATATTCGCATGGAAACCTTCTAACATGCCAGGTGTACCGAGGGAACTCGCTGAGCACACACTCAACATTGATCCTAAGTTCAAACTGGTCCGGCAGTTCCTCCACCGTTTCAACAAGGAGAGACGCAAGGCTATAGGTGAAGAGGTAGCCCGTCTATTGGATGCTGGGTTTATTGTCGAAGTTTTTCATCCAGAGTGGTTAGCCAATCCGGTGCTGGTTCTTAAGAAAAATGGCACTTGGCGCATGTGTGTGGACTACACAGATTTAAACAAGGCTTGCCCTGCAGACCCCTTTTCTCTCCCTCGCATTGATTAGATAATTGATGCTACGGCGGGTTGTGACCGTTTGTGTTTTTTGGATGCTTACTCTGGTTATCATCAGATCAAAATGGCGGTTAAGGACCAGGAGAAGACAACCTTCATAACTCCCTTTGGAGCCTTCTGCTATGTTTCCATGCCCTTTGGACTCAAGAGTGCCCAGGAGACTTACCAGCAATGTGTTCATAATTGCCTTCATAAACAAATTGGGCGCAATGTTCATGCATATGTGGATGATATTGTGGTCAAATCCAGAAAGGAGGGGACATTGATAGATGATCTACGGGAAACCTTTGACAATCTCCAGGTTTAGAAGATGATTCTCAATCTGGAGAAGTGTGTCTTCGGCGTCCCGGCAGGCAAGCTCTTAGGCTTTCTGGTTTCAAACAGAGGCATTGAGGCTAATCCGGAAAAGATTGCAACAATTACATCCTTGGCTAAACCGGCGTGTATTAACGATGTTCAACATCTGGCCGGCTGGATTACAGCCTTGAGCCAGTTTATCAGCCGCCTTGGAGAGAAGGCCATCACCTTATATAAGATGCTCAAGAAAACAGATAACTTTGTGTAGAGTGAGGCAGCTGATAAGGCGTTCGAGGATCTGAAGAGGCAGCTAGCTGAACCGCCTGTGCTTGCAGCGTCGATCGATAAAGAGCCATTATTATTATATGTGGTTGCTAATGCCTGGGCTGTTAGCGTAGCCATTGTGGTAGAGCGCAAGGAGCCTGGCAAGGAGTATCTGGTTCAATGGCCGGTTTATTATATCAGTGAGGTGCTCATTGAGTCAAAGCAGAGATATCCACATTGGCAGAAACTGGTGTATGGGGTGTTTATGGCAAGCCGGAAGCTTAAACACTATTTTCAGGGCCATCCTATCACATTGGTCAGTTCAGCTCCTCCGGGCGACATCATTCAAAACAGAGAGGCAACTGGCCGGGTTGCCAAGTCGGCCATTGAGCTTGGACCTCATGGGCTCAAATATATACCCCGCACGGCAATCAAGTCCCAGGCACTCGTGGATTTCATCAACGATTGGACGGAGTTATAGGCACGTGAAGAGAAACCAGATAATACATATTGGACTATTCATTTTGATGGGTCTAGACAGTTGGAGGGCTCCGGGGCTGGAGTCGTATTAACTTCCCCACGTGGTGACAAGTTTTGTTATGTCCTCCGTTTAATGTTCCCTTGTACTAACAATGCAGCTGAATATGAGGCTTTACTCCATGGGCTTCAGATGGCTAAAGAGATGAATTTGAGCCGGGTTAAGTGCCTCAGCGATTCATATCTAGTGGCTCACCAGGTGTCTGGCACTTGGGATTCCAAGGACCCACTCATGGCTGCATATCGGCGAGAGGTGGATGCAGTGGCTGGTCACTTTAAAGGTTATCAGGTGGACCATATAGACCGGCGGAAGAATGAAGCGGCGGACACTTTAAGTCGTCTTGGTTCCCAACGTAAACCGGTTCCGCCCAATGTCTTTCTTGATGTGTTGCACAATCCGTCAGTCAAAATACCAACCGAAGAAAATTTGGCTATTCCTGATTCGGAGGCTCAGTTGGTGGCAGCTCTGCATGCCATACCGGATTGGACGATCCCATATCTGGATTACATGAACCGGGGCGAGTTACCAGATGAGGAAACGTTGGCTCGACAGATAATCCGACGTTCCAAGTCCATGACCATACTCAACGGGGAGTTACATCGTTACAGTGTTTCAGGAGCAATTCAGCGCCGTGTTTCTCCTCAAGAAGGTCATGAGATTTTTCGAGAAATCCATGAAGGGGATTGCGGTCACCACGCCGGTTCAAAGTCGTTGGTTGCCAAAGCTTTTTGCCATGGTTTTTACTGGTTGACGGCGCATGCTGATGCAGAGGATTTAGTCAAGAGATGTGATGGATGTCAAAAATTTGCCCGCTGTGCGCATGTTCCGGCTCAAGAGTTGCGGATGATTCCAATTATGTGGCCGTTTGCAACTTGGGGGCTTGATATGGTTGGACCCTTCAAGCGCTCTAAGGACAAGAAGACCCACCTGTTAGTAGCAGTTGATAAATTCAATAAATGGGTGGAGGCAGAGCCAGTCAGCAAGTGTGATGCAGCCATGGTGGTTCAATTCATCAAAAAGGTGATATTCCGATTTGGCTTTCCACACAACATTATAACAGATAATGGTACTAATCTATCAAAAGGGGATATGGAAGAATTCTGTCAGTGAGAGCACATCCGGCTTGATCTAGCATCAGTGGCTCACCCCCAATCTAATGGTCAAGCGGAAAGGGCAAATCAAGAAATTCTATGGGGTATCAAACCAAGGCTTATGGTTCCCTTAAAGAGGACGCCGGGTTGTTGGGTTAAGGAGCTACCTTCTGTGTTATGGAGCATCAACACCACACCCAATAGGTCTACGGGTTACACACCTTTCTTCATGGTTTATGGAGCGGAGGCAGTTCTTCCTAGTGACATCCTTCACGATTCGCCCCGTGTTGCAGCTTATATTGAAGCTGATAATGAGAAGGCACGTCAGGATTCTCTGGACCTGTTGGATGAAGAGCGTGATCTTGCAGCAGCACGTTCGGCGATTTATCAACAAGATCTTCGACGTTATCACAGCCGCCGGGTTAAAACTAGAACCTTTCAAGAAGGTGATTTGGTGCTCCGGCTCATCCAGGATCAGACTGATATGCACAAGTTATCCCCCCTTGGGAAGGACCCTTTGTGGTCAGCAAAAATCTGCACAACGGATCTTACTACCTCATTGATGTTCGAGAGCATGAAGACTCATGTCAATCGGAGGAGGAGACAAAGCGACCATGGAACATAGCTCTCCTTCGGCCTTACTATATTTGAAGCCATAGGCTCTTCATCTGTACATATTTATGACAGTGTATATATCATATAATAAACCGGAGTCTCTGTTATAAGCAGGGTATCTGTTCTTTCTTATATCATGTGTGTGCTTTTACAAGTTAACTGGCAAAGCGGAGTCTTTGTTAAACCGACTTTAGCAGTTGCATAGAGATAAATAAAATCACTAGGGGGCTTGGTCATGTTTGAACCACAGCTACACCTCTGGATAGGCATTTCAGCCGCACAAGGAAAAATTTGTGGAGCCAAAGAGAGTGTTGTACACAGTACAGACTCAAACATAGGCGCACACTGAGCATCACTCACAAAGTTACTTGGGGGCTCTTTTTTGCAAAGCAACAAAGAGTTTGAAAGGACCCTCATAATTGGCTATCAAGCCATGGCTTGGAAGCCTGGTGTATTCACCTAAAAACTCGGGTTAGCCTGCCTTCATCAAGTAAGCCACTCCTGTCCAGGTAATCCTGGTATGACCCATCGAACGTTTGACAAGTCAATCTTTTACAGACCCTGAACTTGTCATAGCTAAAACGATGATTGGTTAATTGCTGGCCCATCTTAAAAGGCTTTGTTAAATGGTTTAACTCAGAGGCCTGGCAGCCCATGAAAAGCCTCGATTTGGAGCCTCGCAGCTCGTAAAAAGCCTCGCATATTTTCCTATTTGAATTTTGTTTATTGAAAATCATAAGTATTTTTTGATAAACCGGCGTCCTTGACCCGGCTTGCTTTTCAACTACCAGTTGTTGGCACATGATCAATTATAAACCGATGTTCATTGACCCGGTCTGGTTTGACTAAATCACCAGTGTTATAAAGAAAATCCGGTAGTTATACCAGTCCGGTTTAATATATAGACCAGCATTATGAAGATGAAATTATCAAACGTTCTAGATTGGTATTTACACCTTTGCCGTATGCATGTTTGGTCAATCAATGAGGTATGTTCTGTACATTACTTGTTGTACAAACACTTGATTATTCATCTAAGTACTATATACTTCTTGGATATTATGACACGTCTAGCGGTAAAACACTAGACACTTTTAAGTTTTTCTACCCAGGAAGGCAATTCATCATGGGTTATGCATAAATATATCCCGAAGGGCGGCACAGATTGTCACAAAGTATTACGAAACATGCTCGATGGCATGGCAGATACAAGGAGTTTCAGCTATCCTATTACATGAAGCTTCAAAGCGGCTCAAACAGTGCCACTGTTTTTGACAGTAGCCATATAAACTGGCGACCGGATCAGGACTCTTCATCGCGACGGTTTGACGGTTGCGGATCAGTTGATGTAGGCACTTCTTCATCCCTCCCCAGACACTGGAAATCAGCCATTGACCAATCGATTCCGGTTAAAGCTTGGAACACTGCTTCCTCATGGATAAGATTGGAAGGGTTAATATCAGGGGCGTAAGTGTGCTTACGAATCAGAGGCACAAGTTCTTCGACTTCATGGATGTCGGCCGGCTGTATTTTCTCTTCTGCATCATAAAACGGTTGAAAATGGGACAAATTGGTATCCTCAGCCAACTTGCTAGCCGCTGGCTGCATCTGTTTGGTCAGCCGCCGAAGATCATCATTGTCGAAGTTTGAACCGTCTTCTTTAACGCCTGGGTATCCTTTAATGATATCCTCCGCTTCAAGGTCTAGAATCCAGGCCTTGGCTTGAATAAGGGCGGTTAAAGCTCCTTCTCTGGCAGCGGCTCTCTTCAACTCGGCAATACGGGCTGGTAACATGCCCAGCTTCTCAAGGGTCTCCTTAATCAAAGTTGGAGCCGGTTTGTTATAAGCCGCTGTACTAATGGCCCGCTGAGACCCAGAGTATAGCTTCTCAACCAATGTATATGCTGCTTTGAGCTTCATCTGCATATCTACACCAAGATGAGCGATCCAAGTGCCTGCCAAAGATTTTATCAACATTTTGGTCAGTTTTAAGATTCATTAACTAGCGCAACATACATAAGCAGACACTTACCAAAGATAGCAGAGGTCATAGCATTGATTTGGCATTTCAAACCGGCTAGTTCTTCAACCACTGGTTTCAGGGCTGCCTCGGCGTCTATAGCTCTTTTGGTTAAATCGTCTTTTTTGGTTTCCCATTCAGCACGCTCTTGGTTGAAGGATTCTTTCAGCTTTTCCATTCCGGCCAGGGCCTGGATCAGCTCCTCTTTGGCTTTTGCAGCTTCGACTTGTTGAGACTTCACATTTTCTTGCAAGTCAGAATTTCGGGCATCTTTGCTTCTCAGTTCAGCCTGCAACATTGAAGGTATATTCAACCAACAACATATTTATGCACTAAGTATAAAGCATATAACAAGCTATACACTTCATACTTGGGGGCTAATGCCTATTTGCTCTCAAATATTACACTCTATACAAGTCTCCAGAACAATGCAAGCATTATCCTTGACACTTGGGGGCTAATGTGCGTCTGTTCTAAACCGGCTGTGTGAATTAAAAACCGGATTAACTTGCCAAGTTAAACTGGCATTTGGGGGCTATGCTACAGAAAGTTATCTAATTTTTTCAAGGTGAGTCTTATCTATTATTGGTAACACGCCATTGCAAGGATCAATGATGGGATGCTTGAAGTGTTATAAAGACCCGGTTTGTGATTAACAATCATAAAACGGCCCTTGGGGGCTACTTGGGATAGTGTTTCAGCTATAAATCAATATACAAAGGGAGAAAAATTTACCTCATATCGCTCTTTAATCAAGTTCACCAAACCGGCTTCATAATCCCGGTTTGAGTGCAGACGGTTCAAGAAGCCGAAACGAAGCTCATCAGCGTTAAGATGAGCATAGTTTGATAAGTCGCTGCTCCATTTACCTTTATCCCTGGCAATTTTCTCTTCTTTGGCACTATGCTGAGCTAGAATGACGGGATGGCCAGGAGAGCTGTGGCCTATTCTAGTAATAATAACATCATCACCTTGGCCTTCAAGATTTTTGGTGGACGATGCTGGAATTTCAGTGTCTTTCACCGAACTAGCCCGGTTTGGTTCTACCGGTTCAGTATCGGGTGCGGCAGGCTCAACATCTGTTGGTTCGTCGGTATGTTGGCCTTCAAGGGATCGATCATCAAAAGTAGATTCAGGATGAGGGCCTTCCGGTTCACCAGTCTGTTCTGGTTCACCTCTTGGTTCTTCTTCTTCGGCTACAGGGTCTTCTGGTAGATTGGTGACCCGAGCTTTCTTGCTGGGTCTGGCTTTGGCCCTGCGAACAGAATAAAAAAGGATTAACATCCTATTCAAAGGATTTAGGGCACATTAAAAGGAAAGGTTTTTACAACTCACCCGACCACAGTTTTCAAGGGGGGGAGTTGAGTTGCTGTCGATTCACCAGAAGAGGAAGGAGGTGTCACCTGATAATTTGAATCGGACGAATTAAGAGGCTATATGAAATAACCTGCCTTGGGGTAAGAATGGTCAGAAGTAGGAGAGACCTTAGACCGGCGCTTCCGAACCGGAGTGTCAGGTAAACCGGTTGAAGTGACCTGTTGGCCACTGTGCTGGGTTGTCCGGCGAGCTTCATGCTGTTGAGTCTTCAAAATAAATGTTGGATCCAAGTGAGCAAGAGGATGAGAAAAGCTTACTTTCCGGACTGCTTGGCGAGATTTTTGTGTTGGCATAGAGTCTGAACCGGAGGAAAGGGTAATTACCTCTACGTCATCAGCTTGACTAGCTTCTGCATCCTCCTGAGGAAGATCATTGTTAATGAGATGCATAAAAAGAGAGCCAAGTGAGTCAAGTTCTAGCTCAACTTCTGGATCATCAGTATCATCATCAAGCTCCATATTAATCCGGTCAGCCGTTTTCCGCTTTGATGTCCGTTTTATGGCTTTGGTCTTTGGGCGGGATGGCTTGACCACTTTGTCTCCAGTTGGCTTTGCCGCTTTCTCTATGGATTTCCGTTTCCAGAAGGGGTCATCACCCTATATATATAAAGAAGAAGGGTTACATATTGTATAAGTTAAAGATATTAGAGATGAAGAGGAAGTGTAATGCTTACAGCAGGCGGTTTGTTCTTGGCGTAGAAGGGAGTCAGGCCGGTTTGACTACAGACCAGTTCCGATTCATTTAGATCTTCTTTACACCTTCAGTAACTTCTTCCTCAGATAATTGGATGTTGAAATGGCGTTGAGGGTCGTCAACCTCACCGGTATACTCGCACATTAAACCGGGACGCCGGCTTAGTGGCAAGATACTCCAGATATCCAACAGCGCACAAAATCCACGCCTGTTAAACCGTTTGCCATAAAGGCCCGGAGCTTGGCGAGTTGAGGACCGTATTTCGCCCTTTCTGAAGAGCTCAGGCGTTGTGGCATTGGGTGAGTATTGGATAGCTTGTGATCACGAAAGCCGGGGAGGGGATTTTCATCCTCAGGTGAAGTGTCTCTGCAATAAAACCATGTTTGGTTCCATTCCTTTGGATGGCTATGATGTTTGGCATGAGGAAATTCCACTTCTTTCCGCTTCTGAATCGAGACACCACCAAGTTCAATGTTTGGGCCATTTACAAACTCTGTGGGCCGGTTTAATTAAAAGAAATCCCGAAACAGTTCTGCAGTTGGTTCTTCTTGTAAATATACTTCACAGAAGACCTAGAAGTTGCATAAGTTGGAAACTAAGTTGGGACCAATATCTTGTGGATGCAGTTGGAAGCTAGCAAGCACATCTCGATAAAACTTTGACCCGCGCGGTTTGTAACCACGGCCTATATGGTCAACAAAGACCACCACCTCGCCCTACCTTGGGGTTGGAGGATTTTCTGTTCCTGGTACTCGCCATTTGATCTCAGTTTTCTTAGGCAGAGAGCCGATGCTAACCATCTCATTCAACTGAGCCTCAGTAACCCGGGAACGAGCCCAGTTGCAGGCAGTGAATTGTTTGGCCATTGCAAAGCGAACAAACTGAAAATGAAAGGCCGGTTTATAAATTACGCATGATTATATACAAGAGACAAGGGAGTAAGAAACATACTGATATGTGAAATGGTACAACCCGGAGACTAATGCAATAAGAGAAAAAGGGTATACTAGCACAGGATTACTCAGACACTGTTAAACCGGAGCATAATTATAAGGGTAAAATGCTCCTCCGGTTTATCAGAGGGCTAATGGCATAGACTGTTTATACAAGGTCAAACCGCCTATATTGGTGCGAGGAGAAACGGATCTCATAGGAACATAGAAACAGATCTCACAGTGACATATAAAACTTTCGGATCTAAGATAAGACAGAAAAGCAAAAATAATTGGATCTTGAAGGGGTGCAGAACTGAAGCAATTTATGACAGACTAGATCAGTTTGCGCATAAGGATTTGTGACGACCATGGTAGGTTAGCTACGGCAAGAGATACGTCAAGCATGAAGTGTTCATCGACATACTAAAGGAAGAGCAGGGAAGAACAACATTGATGAACTTCGGAAGAACTGCGAAGAACGTCGAAACCCTAGAATAGATCTGTGGCGAAAAAAGCAGAGAACTTACTGGAGCTGGTGAGGAAGCGAAAAGGCGCCGCAGTATTCTGGTGTGTTCAGGGTGATGCAGCGGCCAGGGTTGGAGCAGAGGCGACGGTCGACGGTGGCGGCGGAGCTCCAGAGGCTGAGCGGCGCAAGGAAGACGACGCGAAGAGGCACGGAGGGGGGGGAGGTGAAAATGACCCCTCGGCCCTATTTACAAGGTGAAGCGATAAAACGACAAGCACGAGAATCGAGGGGCCCAAAAAATGGATAAGTTAATAAAGGTTTTGCCTCGATGACTGAATATATATTAAATGAAGGTAATCTCCGACATCAACGGATGGATGACATCAGGGCGGTTTATCATAATTTTGAAGTATGAAATCATGGCGGTTTACAAGATCAAAAGTGAAGATAGGAGAGAAGATTTTTTCTTAGTGTGGAAGATTGACATGAACAAGTTCAAACCAATCTGGGGTCTAATGTTGAGGATATTACTACTGGAGGTAAACCGGCCTTATGTAGCCGGGTTGACTCTTTGAAGATTAGAAGCCCATGAAGATGTGAGGATAATGGCGCTTTAAGGAAGGCCCAAGGCCCAAAGGCGGGTTATAGCTTGTAAATGTAAACCGACCTAGTCAAATAACTTGTATGATAAGATAGGGAGAGTAGAGACCGAACCGGACACGTTTATGATCCGGCTTCGGGGCTCTGTAGTCTGGCGGGCGTCAACCTATGTATATAAAGGGACGACCCGGCTGCGGTTTAGAGAGAACAACAACCCGAGAGCCAGACAAAGCGGATTCACTCCCTGGCCTTTGAAACCCTAGCAATACCAATCACAACTAGACGTAGGCTTTCACCTTCCTCGAAGGGGCCGAACTAGTATAAAATTCCCCGTGTCCCTTTGTCCGGTTTAACCCCTTAAGGTAACCCGTAGCAATGGCTCCACGACTAAGTCCTTTCACAAGGACATCTGCCGTGACAAACCCACGACAGTAACCGGAACTAACTTTTACTCTAGTAAGGCACTTAAAGAATTGACCGATCTCAGCCTGACTTAAGGTGAAGCAAGAAGGGGGGCAATAATCCTCTTTCTTTATTTTCTTGCCCTTCTTCTCCCGTGCCTCTTTCTCCGTCTCTTTCTTGTCTGATATTTTACGGGACGACATGTGCAGATCTTCCCTGATTTTCAAATCTTGCAAGTCTTTTCTTGCCTTCGGCCCATCCTTGGTCTTATCCGGCATGTTCATTAGTGTCGCGAGCAAGATCTCAAGGACATTCTTACAGATATGCATTTGATCAAGGCAATGAGGTGTATCGAGTTTGTGCCAGTACTTCATGTCCCAGAACACATACCTCGTCTTCCATACCTTCAGCAGCGGCTCCAGCGCCTTTTTCATCGTCTTTCCCGGTGCAGGGCACTCCTTCTAGTTTTTCAACAGCTCATGGATTTCGGCACCGCTTCGCTTACGTGGAGGTCCTCCATGCTCAGCGTGACCATTGAATAGATCTCCACAGTTTCTCCATGGGTCGTCTTGTTCGAGCCATCTTCGATTCCCCATGTACACGATTTTCCTAGACCCGCCATCTTTCCTTGACGTTAGCTGCTGAGACGTCGTATCATCCATGCACCGTGTGCATCCGCAATATCCATGTCACACCTGGCATGTGACATATCCATAACCGAGATAGTCATGCACCATCGTGATCAGCGCGGCTCTCATGTAGAAATACTCTCCTTTGCTGGCGTCCCATGTCTTGGCCGGTGTTTTCCATAACGTGTCTAACTCCTCTTGAAGTAGCCCTAGATACAAATTAATATTATTTCCTGGTTGTTTCGGCCCTTGAATAAGCATGCTCATGTGAATGTACTTCGACTTCATGCACAACCAGGGGGAGGTTGTACATCCATACAAACACGGGCCATGTGCTATGGTTGGTGTTCTGGTTGCCAAACGGATTCATGCCATCGGTACACGCGCCGAGCACGATGTTCCTTGCATCACATTCGAAATACCGATAGAAGCTGTTCAACGCTCTCCACTGGCTTCCATCCTTCACATGTCTCAGCTTCAGATCATCTCCATCGTCGGGCTTCTTCTTCTCCGCGTGCCAGCACATTAGCTTTGCTTCCATGGGATCTACAAAATACCACTGCAGACGGGGAGTAATCGGTAAGTACCATACAACTTTCTGGGGACATGTCTTCCCGGCCTTCTTGTATCGAGAAGCATTGCACACCGGACAGCTTGTTTTTCCACGTGCTCCTTCCAATAAATTATGCAATCGTTGATGCATGCATGGTATCTAACATGCGGCAGATCAAGAGGGCACACAATCTTCTTGGCCTCATCAACACTAGTAGGACATAGATTCCCCGCGGGAAGAACATCCTTTAGGTACTTGAGATGCTCATCGAGGCTAGTGTCGGTCCATTTGTTTTTAGCCTTTGTCTTCAGGAGTTGGAGCGTGAAACTCAAGCGGGTCACCTCAGGATTGGAACCATCATACAATGGAGTGTACGAGTCTACCACCAGTTGCTCCAGCTTAGACTCCTCTCTAGAAGCAGCTCTCTCAGTACTCGTCTCCTTGCAAAGCAGTGCTTGAACATGAGGGTCCCGCACGATTGAACTTAGTACCGACGAACTCTGCTGCGTGGAGTCCACGTCGTTCTCTCCGCCGCCATGTCCGGCCCCTTCTCCTCCGCCATGTCCGGCCCCTTCGCCGCCGCCATGTCCGGCCTCTTCTCCGCCGCCATTATCGATCATCTCTTCGTCTTGCCTCGTGTCGTCATTGCCTGCCCTGTCGGCGTCCTCAACATCGTCATCCTCATCTTCAATTATCCACCGAGTATAGCCATCCATGAAACCAGTCATGAGCAGGTGCTCTTCGACATGACCATCGTCATAGAGGTCGAGCCAAACTATTCCTTTGCATTTTCGACACGGACATAAAACCTCTATCCGGTTATTTTCTTTCATGTCCTGCACCGCCGACCGCAACCACCTGTCCACCATCGTTCCACTGACCATCATGAATGTCTGCATGGTAATAATAAACAAATTGATTATAAAAATGTGTGCACGCATCAAAGTCATACAAAAATTCGGCATGACCTTCTCTAAAAATAGGACATATATAGATCTAGAGTTTGCCCGGAATTCGCCGAAATGGAAATAAATCGACATTTCGGCAAAACATAGTCAACTCAAAAGCACAATTTGGCATCAACTCATGCCACACACACAATTTCCATCATATTGCCCAATTATCATATCACACACACATACTGTTGACACCTGATTTTGGCACAATGCAGAATGCAATGGAGATGGCCTTGTTGACACCAGATTTTGGCACGACCAAGAACTTAATTAAGATGGCCTCAAATAGAGAAGTGCTCAAAGTGAGAAAGTTCCGTATTGTCAAAAGGGAAAACTTTGATATTTGGGCCATAGTCATCCGGTCTCATCTCTAAGGCTGAAAATGCAATGGAGATGGCCTTATTTGGAAAAGTGATCAACATACAGTAACGTTGCCGGGGAAAGCTTGCCGCCGTGGACAGTAACCTTGCCGGGGAAAGCTTGCCGCCGTGAACAGTAACCTTGCCGGGGAAAGCTTGCC
>NC_057794.1:10370284-10386620 GCF_018294505.1 Triticum aestivum | reverse complement strand
AAGCTTGCCGCCGTGAACAGTAACCTTGCCGGAGGGAGAGCTTGCCGCCGTGAATAGTAACCTACCGGGGGAGAGCTTGCCGCCGTGAACAGTAACCTGCCGGGGAAAGCTTGCCGCCGTGAACAGTAACCTTGCCTGGAAAGCTTGCTCCCGTGAACAGTAGAAACTGTCGAGGCCAATCCGACCAGATGCTGAAGATGGGCTCAAATACTTATCTTGATATTTGAACCATCTCCATCGGAAGTCATTTGCAGATTCCACAACCCACGCAAGGAGCAAGATAGAAGATTGGACCAGATTCGGGCTGAATCCGAGTGGGACCAGAACTAGGATTCTAGGACGTGAATTGATGTAATTCTCTTGTAAGGAAAGCCTAGATAAATCCTTTGCTTGTACGGGAAGTCCAGCCGCCTCTTATATATGTTGGGGGTGGCGGCCGATTGAAGAACACACAATCGAACAAATCAATATACTACTTTTTCATATATGTTTTATCTCTCCACCGTTGTTTTCTCTCGTTCTTCGTTGTTCTTCGTTTGAGAGCTGCGAATTTCGAGG
This sequence comes from Triticum aestivum, assembly GCF_018294505.1. Taxonomy (NCBI): domain Eukaryota; kingdom Viridiplantae; phylum Streptophyta; class Magnoliopsida; order Poales; family Poaceae; genus Triticum; species Triticum aestivum. The sequence goes on along the minus strand of NC_057794.1, from coordinate 10,386,062 downwards.
CTCTAGGGGCGAGCGAATCGACCTAGGGCAGCCCATAGCCGCCGCACTCCCTGACGGGGTCCCTCCTGGGGGTGTGGGGTTTTCGGGTCTGCAAAAGCGCCCGTCGACTGTCTTGCGTATCACGCTATGGGTCGGGCCTCCTTCGACGTGAGCTGCGGTGCATCACCCCCAATGTCGAGGGTACACGTAACGTGTTCGTGTGTCAACACACTTTTTGGCGACTCCGCTGGGGACGAAGATCAATCATCATCATCCACCATGTCCGATCTTCCCAAGCCATCTGAGGTAGACGCTGATAACATCATTAAGCCCAGTCTTGATGAGATATCGGCTGATCATCACCAAGTCTATGAGGAGTACAAGAAGGTGCGCGAGGAGAAGGACCTGCAGGAGTTCCTTGCAAAATTCAAGAAAGATCGCCAAGGCAACATCACTCCGATTGAAGAAATCAAGTTCCCTCCTCTTCAAACTGAACAGGTTAAACCCTCTGTAAGTACTGCCTTTTCTCCTGAGCAGTGGGCTGAGATTGAAAGTCGTATTGCTGATGGTAACAATCTAGTCTATCAAACTTTCATAGAAAATACTAATGCTCAGAAGAATACATCTCAATCATCTAGTGGTAATGATGGTGTAGCTGCTAGTGTGCAAAACCCTAATCTGGCTTTACCTATTGCATCGGCGCCTCCTGTGCCGATGGCTTATTATCCTACCCATACAAATCAGATTGTGAAAAGACTGCACCTAGTAACCCTATTATGAGCATGCCAGGTTCGGTGGCAACGCCGAACCAAACCCTACCTACAGCTACAACCACTCGACCACTACCAAATTTTGGGTCGACATACATGCCACAATTCTTATCTACAGCTAGTAACCCTACTCCTCCTATGCCACTGCCACAAGCATCATCGTCCACTATGGATGATGGTCTACCTAATCTTAGAGAGGAGATGGCTAAGATGCTTCGAGAGAATTTTGGAGTTGAGTTACCTCGGAATCGGATTTACCAAAAGCCGTACCCCGAGTACTTTGATGCCATCCAGTGTCCTCCAGGATATAAAATTCCAGATTTTTTTAAATTTAATGGAGAAGGCACAAAAACCACATGGGAGCATGTTAGTCAATATTTAGCACAATTGGGTGAGGCAGGCTCATTGAACGAATTGAAAGTGCATTTATTTCCTCTATCATTAACTGGTACCACATTTTCATGGTTTTCTTCTTTACCCCATGGTTCCATTCGGGTTTGGTCGCAGCTAGAGCAGAAGTTTCGTGATCACTTTTATAGCGGCGACAATGAACTCAAGTTATCACATCTAACATCGGTTAAGCAGAAGCATGATGAATCGGTCTCCGATTACGTCAAGAGATTTAGAGAAACAAAAAACCGGTGTTTTAGTTTGGTGATAACCGAGAGAGACTTGGCAGACCTAGTGCTGAGTGGTTTGAAAACTCCCATTAGAGAAAAGCTAGACGGCTATGAGTTCTTAAATATTAACCATGTCTTACAAAGGGCTTTGGCTCAGGAAAGCCGAAGCAAAGATCTCAAAGAAGTGCATAGATATAAAGCTGATCGACCAAAGATGAACATGGTGGAATATGATAGTGATCACTCGGACGATGAGGGTGATATTTATGCTACTGAATTTGTTTGGCCATCTAAAGCCAAACCCTTTACTTGCAATGATCTGAAACCGATTCATAAGAATCGTGATGAAGAAATGAAGTTTACTTTTAACATTGCCAAATGTGATAAAATATTTGATGCTTTGCTGCAAGCTAAAATTATTAGGATTTCTCACACTTTACCGCCGTTTGAAGAGCTAAAACGGCGTGCTTATTGCAAGTATCATAATTCTTTTTCTCATGCTACTAACGATTGTAATGTTTTTCGACGACAGATACAATCGGCCATTAATGACGGACGATTGAACTTTTCTGAGATGCAAATTGATAAACAGCCTTTTCCAATGAATACCATGGAGTTGGAGGGGAAGAAACTACTCATTCGGCCAGAGGCTGCCGTATCTGCTAATAAAGCTAATGTCATTGTTGGTGAGCCCAGGAAAGACAAGGAGGGCGACAAGGCCTTGGGGAGACAGGTTGTGCTTGACAAGCAACCCGGTGGCAAGGAAATAATCAAAATCACCATCAAGAATCCTACACTCGGGGGGTAACCGCAAGTGCAAGAAAATATTCGTGCTAAATTTGTCAAGCCCAAAGATCCAGAAGTTGACAAGTGGAAGACGAATGAAGCTAAAGTGCAGCGCAAGAAAATCAAGCCAACTTTTGATATGCTGCTGTCCAAGTATGCCAATCATGCAGCCGGTTCTAGCTCTAACCGGTCATCAAATTTGAAGTGCTCAAGGTCACCTCCTCAGGAAGAATTTCAGCATCATGCAAGGCCATATGGGTCATGGGCGCCGGGACCATGGATGCCGCCACTCCCCTATGTGCCATATTACGTGGGAGGCTTCAATGGAGGATGGTGGCAGCCCCCAATGGCCCCTTATACTTTTCATCCGGGTTGGGTAGAACCAAGGAGGCACGTTCATGAGAGACTTTCTTATCCCGCACAAGGCCGTTTGAACAATGGTGTCAATCAGCTAGTGCAAGTTAATCAAAAAAGGGTTGGCAAGCAAGAATGGCGTGTTAAGTCACCAGGTGCTGCAACGGTCGAGTCAAGCAAAGGCAAGGAAAAAACCGATACCGACTCACTTATCTTGGGCACCGAAACATTCGCCATACAACAGCCGATTGGGCCTAGCAATCCGACTAAGCCGATACTTGCTATCGCGCCAAAGCACTCGGCTAATGATCATGAAGCAAGCATCAGCCAAGTAAAAACGAGAGATCCTAAATACACTCAGCCAAAGTGGTGTCCTCCAGGGCTAACAAAGACACAAAAGAGGAAACTACAGAGGTTAAGGAGTCAAGAGATGGCAGAACAAGAGGCCGAGAAGCAAAGGGATAAGTTGTTCAATGACACTCGGCCTATGTTACCTACAAAACAAGTGTGGAGGCCCAAACGAATACAAGATGCAGTGGCTTCTACACCTATCACAGCAGCACCTACACTACCAAAAAAGGACGACGCAATCATTGCATCGTCTACGTTACCTATTACTTCCTCTTCACTCGGACAAATTTCTGAATCGGTGGATGCACTTGAGGAGGAGGCTGATATGTTGGATTATGAGTTTACACCGGTTCATGAAGGTATGGATATCAATATGGTGTATTACTTTCCTGCTGAGTTCCGTGCTGTAGATGAGGAAGGGGAGGTGGCTCAACTGGATTTTGGCCCTAAAAACGCGATATTCGAGAAGCCGAAAGAACCAGTAACGCTTCTGAAACCATTATATCTCAGAGGTCATATCAATGGGTCGCCGCTCACTCGGATGCTTGTTGATGGTGGTGCTGTGGTAAACCTTATGCCCTATTCGGTCTTCAAGAAATTGGGTTTGCCTGATGAAGAATTGATCAAGACCAATATGGTGCTTAACGGGTTTGAAGGCAAAGGGAAAACTGAAGCCAAAGGTGTGATGTATGTGGAGCTTACAGTCGGAAGCAAAACTTTGGCTACTGCATTCTTTGTCGCTGAGGTGCAAGGTAACTACAATGTCATACTAGGCCGTGATTGGGTGCATGCAAACCAGTGCATGCCATCCACTATGCACCAGTTTTTGATTCAGTGGGTTGATGATGAAGTGGAAGTCATTCATGCGGATAACTCGGCCTGTGTTGCTTTGGCTGATGCATCGGTGGATTGGCAACATCCCAATGCTACTTGCTTGACGGGACGTAACTTATCAGAGTTTGATTTTCTCAGCGCAACCAAGAATGGTTTTGTGCCCGTCTCTTTAAAGCCGACTGAATGCAATCGGCTTCAAGGTATGATATGTTTAAATGGATTCTAGCTCTGAGTGGTTACAAAAACGTCTTGTGAAATATCGGTCCAGCGAGAACGATATTTATGAGTCTATAGAGGAATTGGATGACATGGATAAACTTGGACAAGGTTTTACGTCGGCCGATCCATTAGAAGAGGTAGATATTGGAGATGGTTCAGTCACTCAACCGACATTTATAAACAAAAACTTGAAAGCCGATTGTAAAGCTAAGTTAATCGAGCTATTGAAAGAATATGTTTGTTGCTTTGCATGGGAATATCATGAGATGCCAGGGTTAAGCCGAGAACTAGTGGAGCATCGGTTGCCTATAAAGGCCGGTTTTAGACCTTATAAACAGTCGGCCAGAAAATTTAATCCGAAAACATATGACCGGATCAAGGAAGAGATCGATCGACTGCTTGAAGCTAATTTCGTTCGACCTTGCAGGTACGCCGAGTGGATTTCTAACATTGTCCCTGTGGAGAAGAAAGGATCCGGCAAGTTGAGGGTGTGCATTGATTTCAGAGATTTGAATAGGGCTACACCCAAAGATGAGTATCCTATGCCAATAGCCGATATGCTTATTAATGATGCTTCTGGGCATAAGGTTATTAGCTTTCTAGATGGTAATGCCGGATACAATCAAATTTTTATGGCCGAAGAGGACATGTACAAGACTGCTTTTCGATGCCTTGGTTTCGTTTGTTTATTCGAGTGGACAGTGATGACATTCGGATTAAAAAATGCTGGAGCCACATATCAAAGGGCTATGAATTTGATTTTCCATGATTTACTCGGTATCATACTTGAAGTTTATATTGATGATATTGTTGTCAAATCGGATGCTTTTGAATCTCACTTGGCCGATTTGCGTTTAGCTTTTGAAAGAATGAAAAAGTATGGACTGAAGATGAATCCTTTGAAGTGTGCTTTTGGCGTGTCAGCTGGCAAGTTTTTGGGTTTCATTATTCATGAAGATGGCATAGAGATTGATCCCGAAAAGATAGAGGCTATACAGAAAGTGGAGGCTCCAACATGCAAGAGAGATATGCAAAAGTTCCTTGGCAAGGTCAATTATTTGAGAAGGTTCATAGCTAATCTGTCAGGGAAAGTTGATGCATTCACTCCTATCCTTCGGTTAAAGGATGATGCTGATTTCACTTGGGGGGCAAAACAGCAAGAAGCATTTGATATGATCAAGAATTATTTGTGCACTCCTCCGGTGATGAGAGCACCCAAGCATAGGGAACCCTTCAGACTTTACATTGCAGCAGAGGAAGAAGTTATTGGTGCTGTTCTAACTCAAGAGACCGAAGGAAAAGAGCATACCATCACTTATTTGAGCCGCCGCTTATTGGACGCAGAGACAAGGTATACATTTGTTGAGAATATATGTCTATGCTTGTATTATGCTTGCACAAAACTGAGACATTATTTAGTGCCGAGTGCTTGTGTAGTAGCTTGTCAAACCGATGTCATTAAATACATGTTGCATAGGCCAATTCTTAGTGGTAGAATTTGCAAGTGGGCTTATGCTTTGATTGAATATGATTTGGCTTATGAATCTCTAAAGTCCATGAAAGGCCAAATTGTTGCTAATTTCATTGTTGAACATCGGATTAATGACAATCATGATGTTGATATGAACCTTATTTCATTAGTACCATGGAGATTATACTTTGATGGGTCAGTTTGTAGCAATGGCCAAGGTGTTGGTATTGTTTATATATCTCCTCATGGTGCTGTTTTTGAAGCCTCATGCCGCTTAGAATATTTTTGCACAAACAATCAAGCCGAATATGAAGCATTGTTATTCGGCCTAGAGATGTTACTTGCTATAGGTGTTACACATATTGAGGCTTATGGTGATTCATTACTAGTGGTACAACAAATATCCAAAGTCTTTTAGTGTTTGGACGAATCACTTAATGTTTATCTTGATAAATGTCTAGATATAATCTCTACTTTGGATTGTTTTAGCATTGCACATATATCTAGACATGACAACTGGACAGCAAATGAGTTAGCACAACAAGCATCTGGATACCATGTTGATCATGGCATGTTTCATATTTCCCAAAATCCGATGGCTTGTCTTACCAGTATAGAAGAGGCCGAACCAGAACCCACTGATTCAGTCATTAACAAAAGATCTAGTGCAGGTGACAATTCCGACTGGAGGAAGCCCATTGTTGCTTACTTGCGTAATCCGAGTGAAAGGGTGGACAGGGCTGTTCGGCGTATGGCTTTTAAATATACTATGAGGGATGATGATCTTTATCGCCGAACAGTTGATGATGTTCTTTTAAAGTGCTTTGATGAGGACCAAGCAAGAGTTGCTATGGGAGAGGTACATGAAGGCATTTGTGGTACTCACTAGTCGGCTCCCAAGATGAAATGGTTATTACGACGTGTTGGGTTTTATTGGCCGACCATGATTAATGATTGCTTCAGATATTATAAAGGGTGCGAAGCTTGTCAAAAATTTGGTGATATTCAATGGGCTCCCGCTGCTATGTTGCATCCTATTATCAAGCCGTTGCCTTTCAGAGGATGGGGTTTAGACTTTATTGGGCAAATCCATCCGTCTTCTTCAAAGGGGCATCGGTTCGTATTGGTGGCAACTGATTATTTCACTAAGTGGTCTGAAGCAGTACCTCTCAAGAACATGACGCATACGGAGGTAATTAAATTCATAACCGAGCACATTATTCATAGATTCGGTATTCCTCAAACGTTAACTACAGATCAAGGTTCATCTTTTATGTCACACCAAGTCAGAGAGTTTGCCGAATCTTATAACATAAAGTTGCTCAATTCCTCCCCATATTATGCCCAAGCTAATGGACAAGCTGAGTCTAGCAATAAAATTTTAATCAAGCTCATCAAGAAGAAGATTGAGGATAATCCAAGGAGATGGCATGACTTGTTGTCTAAGGCATTATGGGCACATCGAATCTCAAGGCATGGTGCTACGAAAGTGACTCCATATGAGCTAGTATATGGTCAAGAGGCTGTTTTACCAGTGGAAGTAAATTTGAATGCTTTGAGAATAGCCAAACAAAATGATTTATCGGCAATAGACTTCTATAACTTGATGATGGACAACATTGATGAGGTTGCTGATAAACGTTTGGCTGCTTTGAATGCCATAGAGAGAGATAAGTTGAGGGTGGCAAGGGCTTACAATAAGAAAGTCAAGTTGAAGAATTTTCAAGTTGGTGATCTCGTCTGGAAAGTGTTCTACCGATTGGTTCAAGAGATAGAAAATTCGGGAAGTGGTCTCCAAGTTGGGAGGGTCCTTTTAGGATTACAAGAGTTGTTCCCGGAAATTCATATTTGGTGGAATCAATACAGGGGGCATTGTTACCTCGAGCTCTCAATGGCAAATATTTGAAGAAGTACCACCCGAGTGTGTGGCAGGAAGCCTAAGTGGGCAACGGCCGATATACGATTATTGCCCTTAGCACAAAGATGGCCAATAAATAATTATCGCCCTGAGAAAAATAAATGGCCGATGGAGTGTTGACATCGTCCTTAGAACAAACATGGTGCAAATTATTTTTCGGCATGCAAGCTTTGCCGAAAAACAGGGGGGCCTGTGTTGACACCTGATTTTGGCACAATGCAGAATGCAATGGAGATGGCCTTGTTGACACCAAATTTTGGCACGACCAAGGACTTAATTAAGATGGCCTCAAATAGAGAAGTGCTCAAAGTGAGAAAGTTCCGTATCGTCAAAAGGGAAAACTTTGATATTTGGGCCATAGTCATCCGGTCTCATCTCTAAGGCTGAAAATGCAATGGAGATGGCCTTATTTAGAAAAGTGATCAACATACAGTAACCTTGCCGGGGAAAGCTTGCCGCCGTGGACAGTAACCTTGCCGGGGAAAGCTTGCCGCCGTGAACAGTAACCTTGCCGGGGAAAGCTTGCCACCGTGAACAGTAACCTTGCCGGGGAAAGCTTGCCGCCATGAACAGTAACCTTGCCGGAGGGAGAGCTTGCCGCCGTGAACAGTAACCTGCCGGGGGAGAGCTTGCCGCCGTGAACAGTAACCTGCCGGGGAAAGCTTGCCGCCGTGAACAGTAACCTTGCCGGGAAAGCTTGCTGCCGTGAACAGTAGAAACTATTGAGGCCAATCGGACCAGATGCTGAAGATGGGCTCAAATACTTATGTTGATATTTGAACCGTCTCCATCGGAAGTCATATGCAGATTCCACAACCCACGCAAGGAGCAAGACAGAAGATTGGACCAGATTTGGGCTGAATCCGAGTGGGACCAAAACTAGGATTCTAGGACGTGAATTGATGTAATTCTCTTGTAAGGAAAGCCTAGATAAATCCTTTGCTTGTACGGGAAGTCCAGCCGCCTCTTATATATGTTGGGGGTGACGGCCGATTGAAGAACACACAATCGAACAAATCAATATACTACTTTTTCATATACATTTTATCTCTCCACCGTTTTTTCTCTCGTTCTTCACTGTTCTTGGTTTGAGAGCTGCGAATTTCGAGGCTCTAGGGGCGAGCGAATCGACCTAGGGCAGCCCATAGCCGCCGCACTCCCTAACGGCGTCCCTCCCGGGGGTGTGGGGTTTTCGGGTCTGCAAAAGCGCCCGTCGACTGTCTTGCGTATCGCGCTGTGGGTCGGGCCTCCTTCGACGTGAGCTGCGGTGCATCACCCCCGGCGTCGAGGGTACACGTAACGTGTTCGTGTGTCAACACATACACATATTTCCATTTTGCAAAAGCATGAAATTTAAACCACCTAGCTATCTCGAGATCGAGCACATGCACGGTGGAGATGATGATGTAGCTAGGGAAATCAAAAGTGCAAGCTCTTCTTGACAAAGATAGATCTAATTAGGAGGAAAATAGGTCACTTGACTAAATGCTACATCTACCTAGCTAGCTAATTTGGGAGGAGACAACTTCAACTAGTGGAGGGGGAAGGAAAAAGATAAAGGAGATGCATTAATGGAGGTGTGTAGTTAGCTAGGAGTAATGAAGAGAGAGAAAGGTAGGTAGAAGAGGGAGAGTAATGGGGGAGAAGTCTTGAGGAATAAGAAGAGTGAGAGAGGGAGGATGTGGGAGGTAGGGGAAAGGGAGGAGTGGAGATGGGGGAGGGAAGGACGGGTGGGGAAAGGTGGTAGGGTATAGTGCGCCTTAGCAGTAGCGCGGGTGGCAAAGCGGGCTACTGCTAAGGATGTAGCAGCAGCGTGCTTTCCGAACACGTGCTACTGCTAAATGGGCCAACTGTGTGGACAATTTCAAAATTAGCAGCAGCGACGTGACTAAAAAGCGCGCTACTACTACTGCATTAGTAGTAGCGCGCATAGTGACACCGCGCTGCTGGTAAACTTAGGTTGGTGGGTACTGTCGGTGGATTTTTGTAGCAGCGTGTGAGGGAGTCCTGGATTAGGGGGTGTTCGGGTAGCCGGACTATACCTTCAGCCGGACTCCTGGACTATGAAGATACAAGATTGAAGACTTCGTCCCGTGTCCGGATGGGACTTTCCTTGGCGTGGAAGGCAAGCTTGGCGATGCGGATATTCAAGATCTCCTACCATTGTAACCGACTCTGTGTAACCCTAACCCTATCCGGTGTCTATATAAACTGGAGGGTTGTAGTCCGTAGGACATCAACTCCATATACAACAATCATACCATAGGCTAGCTTCTAGGGTTTAGCCTCCTTGATCTCGTGGTAGATCTACTCTTGTACTACCCATATCATCAATATTAATCAAGCAGGAGTATGGTATTACCACCATCGAGAGGGCCCGAACCTGGGTAAAAACAACGTGTCCCTTGTCTCCTGTTACCATCCAGCCTTCACGCACAGTTCGGGACCCCCTACCCGAGATCCGCCGGTTTTGACACCGACATTGGTGCTTTCATTGAGAGTTCCTCTGTGTCGTCGCCTTTAGGCCCGATGGCTCCTTTGATCATCAACAACGATGCAGTCCAGGGTGAGACTTTTCTCCCCGGACAGATCTTCGTCTTCGGCGGCTTCGCACTGCGGGCCAATTCGCTTGGCCACCTGGAGCAGATCGAAAGCTACGCCCCTAGCCATCAAGTCAGGTTTGGAAGCCTAAACTACATGGCAGACATCCGCGGATTTGATCTTCGACGGATTCGAGCCACAACCAAGCGCGCCGCACTGTCTCGCGGGGCATGATCTAGCTCTGTCACCGAACAGTATCCCGGAGGCCGCAAATGCACTAGCTCTGACCCTTAATTCGGAGCCAGTTGTGTCAATCGAGGATAAGCGGTTGCACGTCACCTCGGGGGCTGCGATCTCAAAGGCGATCGAGCCGAATGCCGGCCCCACACTCCACGTGACTCACGACTCCGAGGATCCAGACTCCACTCCGGACCCCGAACCCCCCGCGCCCCTACCGATCGAATCCGATTGGGCGCCAATAATGGAGTTCACCGCCGCTGACATCTTTCAGCACTCACCTTTTGGCGATATCCTGAATTCTCTCAAGTCTCTCTCTTTATCAGGAGAGCCCTGGCCGAACTGCGGTCAGCGAGGATGGGATATGGATGATGAAGAAATTCAAAGTCCACCCACCACCCACTTGGTAGCCACTGTCGACAATTTAAACGACGTGCTCAACTTCGACTCCGGAGACATCGACGACATGGATGATGATGCAGGAGATACCGATGAACCAACGCCCATAGGGCATTGGACAGCCACCTCATCTCACGATGTGTACATGGTGGATACCCCTAAAGGAAGCGACAACGAGGAAAAAGGGGATGGAACGGGAGATCGACCCCCCGAAAAGCAATCAAAGCTTCAGCGTAAACGCCGATCCAAGCCCCGCCTCGATAAAAACCCAGCCATAGAGCAGGACGAGCCGGTAGATGATGAGCAGGCCTTAGAGAAACCATCCGAATAGGGCAACACGGATAGAGAAACCGAACATCCCTCCTCCGGCGAAAACGGCATTCCGGACGACCTCACGCCGGATAAACCCATGGAGCAGAAGAATCTCCACGAGAGGCTCGTTGCAACTGCACGCAGCCTGAAAAAGCAGAAGCGGAAGCTAAAAACAGCGGAAGATGCACTCCGGATTAGATGGAGCAAAGTAATCAATACCGCAGATAAATACGGCGACGGTCGCTGCACTAAAAGCTATCCGAAAAGAAAGCTACTGCCTGAATTCGACGAAGAGGCCCTAGAGCCCTCGCATTCAAAAAATAAGAAAGCCACACGGTCGGATAGACGACCCCATAAAGCGGCAAGCGGCGCCGCACTTAAATCAGCATGCGACCCACCTATGGGCCAAGAAAGCAAGCTCTCGTAAGCAATGCTCAGTTAGGTCCATTTATGGGCCAAGAAAGCAAGCTCTCATAAGCAAGGCAATAAAGCCATCATCAGAATCCGGCACACCCAAATACAGGGGCGCCGCACACCCCCTATGTTTCACCGATGAGGTCCTAGACTATGAATTTCCAGAGGGATTCAAACCCGTAAACAGAGAGGCATATGATGGAACAACAGACCCTGGAGTCTGGATCGAGGATTATATCCTCCACATACACATGGCTAGAGGAGATGATCTCCACGCCATAAAATATTTACCCCTTAAGCTTAAAGGGCCAGCCCGGCATTGGCTTAAAAGCCTTCCTGAAAACACAATTGGAAGTTGGGAAGAGCTCGAGGATGCTTTCCGAGCAAATTTTCAAGGGACCTACGTCCGCCCTCCGGATGCAGACGATCTTAGTCACATAACTCAACAGCCCGGAGAATCAGCTCAGCAGTTCTGGAATAGATTCCTCACTAAAAAGAATCAGATAGTCGACTGTCCGGACGCCGAAGCCTTAGCAGCTTTCAGGCATAACGTCCGAGACGAATGGCTCCCCAGACACCTCGGCCAAGAAAAGCCAAGAACAATGGCCGCACTAACAAGCCTCATGACCCGCTTTTGTGCGGGAGAGGACAGCTGGTTGGCAAGGTGCAGCCCCAGCGACCCAAGTACATCCAAAACTAGGGATGGAGACGGAAAACCGCGACGCAACAAGGTCCGTCGCCGGACTAAGGAAAAAAGTCCGAAGAGCACGGCAGTCAATGCCGGATTCAAAGGCTCACGACAAAATCAGACAAAACCGCCCCTCCAGGATAACAGGGACGATCCATCCAACTTAAATAAAGTCCTGGACATGATATGTCAGTACACAGTACTCCTGGGAAGCCTGCTAACCATACCCACAGAGATTGTTGGGTTTTCAAACAATCCGGCAGACTCAATGCCAAACACAAGGGGCTCGACACATCAAGCAAAGACGAGGACGAACCCCAAAAGCAGAGCACCAGGAAACAAAAGAACTTTCCACAAGAAGTAAAAACAGTGAACTTACTTCACATAACAAAACGTGCGGCGCCCATAAAGGTACGCACCACACGACCTATCCCCAAAGGGTCCCACCACTGGTTGTCAAAACTAATCATCTTCGATCAGCTAGATTATTCTAGAAATATCAAGAATGCAGGCTGGACTGCCTTGATACTTGACCCAATAATTGGCGGACTCCAGTTTTCAAATGTCCTTATGGACGGCGGCAGTGGACTAAACCTGATATATCAGGATACATTCCATCACATGGGGATAAACCCAGCAAGAATCCGCCGTAGCAAAACCTCCTTTCAAGGGGTAACACCTGGTCCGGACACCCATTGTATGGGTTTTCTCCAGCTCAAAGTTATATTCGGCTCTGCCGATAATTTCCGCCACGAAAAGCTGACCTTCCATATCGCCCCGTTCTCAAGTCGCTATCAAGCACTACTGGAACGCGAAGCTTTCGCTCGCTTTAGCGCAATACCACATCATGTATCTCTCACGCTTAAGATGCCCAGTCCACGAGGCATCATCTCTTTGAAGGGGAAGCACTAAAGTGCGCCTCCCCTAGCGGAGGACTGTGCGGCCGCTTTGACAGCCCCACAGTAAAATGGCCTCACCAGCGAAAAACTTCGAAATAGGTCATTAAAGACCACGAACGCGGATAGATGAGTTCGGCACAAAATCATCATTGATGCAGGCTTAGTGGCCATATACCCCCGCACTAGGGGCTCCATGCATATACAATAAGAGACAATAAAGCTCAATTTTATATATTTTACTTTATACTTTGTTTATTTTAAACTTTTTTTCGGCACGACCCGTTTCCAACTCAGTTCCTCTCTTTTACAGATGAACGTCGGGCAGCGCCCGTCCAGGATACGGCACAACGGAGATACAGGCGCAGACATGCAGTAGGGACCCGTCCTAAAGGATTCTTTTTAGATTAAGACCCTGCGTAAACCTTTTTTACTGTCTCTTGTTGCTACACATCCCCTGGTTTTTTCTGATATAACCAAGGAGGAGGCTGGCGTCTTGGCATGTGGCCACGTCAGAATTTTTGCACGTACCTGGACACTAGGGGCTTTTTTAATAAAGAGTGTTGTTTTGCCCGCACTCATAAAGACCGAACACCTTAGGGAGTGTTCGGCGTCACGAGTTTTGGCATTATATGCATCAGCTCCGAATCATGTCTTTGGTCAAATGTTGGGTTGCCCGGCTCCTGAGTTCGGCTACCTTATGTTCCGCTCTATCCTCTAAGGTAGCACCAGGAGAACTACTGGGATTGTGCCCCGGTTCGGCCAGGCGAGCACCTCAGTAGAGAAAGCCGAAAACTGATTGTCATGATCTAGCGTGAGACTGGTCAGCCACTCGATGACCTATCGGAATCTATCAGATTCCTCCACTTTAACGAAGGGCCGCTTCCCGGTCAGGCACATACGCGCCCCGAACTCGGGCGAGCGCAGTCGCCACCAAGGGGCTACCTAAATAGTCTCACTGTCAAGCTCCTATGGCTAAGTGAAAGTGTTAAAGCATTATAGTCCGGTTGCCTGGCCCGCTGTGCTATCACCTCCTTTGTAGGACCAAGATGTTGGGTTAAGTGTGAAAATGCGTCTTCTGCGAGCACCCCCGCACTATGTGCGTGGGGGCTGAAGCCAATGACTGCCATCTTTCAGATTTTGTATATATATATCTTAAAATGGCCGCACAGGAGGTGTTCCCAATACTTGAAGGCACAAGTATAAAAAGGCCACTACAGTTTATCAGAATAAGTACATATGCTATCATAACATAGCATCTTTCGAGCACTGCGTCTCTATTACACGAGCGCCTTCAAGGACTTCCTGAAGATAGTGCTCGGAGGGTACTTGGCTTTTGTCCGAATCTCGGGACGCAACAACAGTGGTCTCCATCTCTGCCTAGTATGTCTTGACACGGGCAAGAGCCATCCTTGCGCCCTCTATGCATGCTGACCTCTTCATTGCATTAATACGCGGCACCGCGTCAAGGAATTGCTGCACCAAGCTGAAATAACTCTTCGGCTCCGATCTTCCCGGCCACAGATGACCCATGAGGTACTTCATGGCCAGTCCGGACAACCTATTCAGTTCGGCCCATTGAGCCAAACGGTCGTCCACTGCCAGCGGATGCTCTGGATTGTGAAACTGCGACCAGAAAAGCTTTTCCACTTCGCGATCTTTCTGATCTCGAAAGTGTTCGGTCGCATAAGCAGCACTCGCTGCCAAATCCAGATAGGTATCCTCCACACTCCACATCCGGTCCAACGGAGCAAACTTCGGATCGCAAAATTTCCTTCGCAGCATAAAGGGCTTTCCAGCCGCAATCTGTTCGGCCTGATGCAACTCCTCCTTCGCAGATCTCATCGCAGAGCGCACGTCCTTGGCATTGGCAACGACCTTCTCTAAATCTGTCTGTTTTGCCTGGTCTTCTTTCTCAAGAAGTCTGCAACGGTCTGCAGCGCTCTTTAACTATTCGGCCATCTCTTCCTTGCTTCGGCAATGAGCAGCCTGTTCGGCTCTCAGCTCTTCAAGGGCTTTCTTGGCAGCCGCATCACTTTCTCTGGCTTGTTCTTTAGCTCGGGCAAGTTCTGCCCTAAGACTCTCCACGGCGGCCGCACCATCTGCGTCAAGCACACACACCGTAAGACACTGGCATAAAACTCTTCTTACCTGATGCCGCCCGAGGAATTACATACCTTGAGCCTCATCAAGCCGCTTGTCGACAAGCGCGATGTCGGCATCTGCCACGTCCAGTTGCTGCTTTAGTTCGACAAAATCATCAGTTCAGCTCGATTCTGGACACCCTGCTGCCTACATTCAAAGGCGACATCTTAGACCTGGGATTATGATCCTCCGCGTGCCGTCATTTCTTGATGACGCGCAGAGTCTCAGGGGCTACTATCTACACAGGGCGCATCTTATTCATGCGCATCTGACAAAAGTGTACATTATCAAATGTACCTCAAAACCCGTCAGTAAACTTTTGACGGCCTCATGCAATCCGCTCTCTGCGAATGAGATCCTTTCAATCACCGTGCCCATCAATACACGGTGCTCCTCTGAGATAGAAGCTCGCCCCAGCAGAATCTTTAGCTCCTCCGGCCGAGCACCAGACAATGCTGGACTTGTCCCACGACCTCTTTCGAAGGCCGGACGCGGAGAACCTCGGGGGGCCACATAGCTATCTTCCGCCCCTGCCGGATTCGGAGAAACCCTCCGCGACGACACCTCAGGGTCGCCCGCCTCGCTAGGCGGCACGGCAGGGGGAGGCGTCCCGCTCTCCATCATCTCCGGAAGGAGATCCCCCGAAGACGAGCTCTGCTGATAAGGGCTGAGGTCCGAGCTACAAGGTAAAAATTCGGTTAATCTTCTCAGATATAAATCAAGGATTTCCCTCATCCCTCAAAAGGAAAATCTTTCTCTACTTACGGCTCGCTGGAGGGCTGATCCCCTTGAGGGTGTAGTCCGGCCGAGGAACTCCCCGGCGTCGGACCCTCTGACGAGGATT
>NC_057794.1:10352092-10370040 GCF_018294505.1 Triticum aestivum | reverse complement strand
GGCCATGGTTTCCGGGTCGTCAGAGGCGGCTCTCTTCTTCCCCTTAGGAGAGGAATTGTCGGTTCCTCCCTTCGGAGCAGCCTCCTTCGAGGAGGCCATAGTTTCCTTGTCCTCCCCCTTGCTTCCCTCCAAAGGCATTATCTCCAGCATCCTGACCAGCACGGGATTCGGCCTGGTTTCGGGAAGGGGAGCCGGACACCTGATTAGCTTTGCCTTCGCTATCCACTCCTGTTTAAAAGGACAGCTCTTTTAGGGGCAAGTTTATGACAATTATATGGATAGAGGGTCCGGGCACAAGGTTGCTTACTTGAGTATCCGGGTGATTGCAGCTTAGGCCTGCGTCCTCGGTTAAATCCGGACACATCTCTTGTGATCCGAAGAACAGTTTATACATCTCCGCGGGCGTTGTGCCCATGAAATTCTGGAGAGCTCGCGGTCCCTCTGGATTAAACTCCCGCAGGCGAAGGGAGCGACGTTTGCCAGGCAATATTCGGCGAATCAGCATGACCTGCGTCACCTTGACCAGGATGAGGTCTCCTTCCAAGAGATCGTTAATGCGGCCCTGCAACAAGGGCACGTCTTTGGGCAAACCCCAATCTAACCCTCTGTTGACCCATGACACTAGCCGTGGTGGGGGACCCTAGCGAAAGGCAGGAGCCGCCACCCACTTGGTGCTCCGGGGAGCGGTGATATAAAACCACTCTCGTTGCCACAAGCCTAGCTCCTCTTGAAAAGAGCCCTCGGGCCATGGAGCATCAGCATTTTTGCTTATAACAGCGCCTCCGCACTCTGCATGCCGTCAATTGATCATCTTCGACTCCACTTTGAAGGTCTTGAGCCATAATCCAAAGTGAGGGGTAACACGGAGGAACGCTTCACACACAACAATAAACGAGGAGATGTGGAGGATGGACTCTGGAGCTAAGTCATGGAATTCCAGCCCGTAATAAAACAGCAGTCCCCTCACAAAGGGATCCATTGGGAAGTCCAACCCCCGAAGGAAGTGAGACATGAACACCACGCTCTCACCGGGCTGGGGACTGGGAATGACCTGCCCTTGAGCAGGCAACCTATGGGAAATTTCGCCGGTCAGGAACTTAGCCTCCCTCAACTTTAGTACGTCCTCCTCCGTCACGTCCATCGGCCTTGAAGGTTAGAACCGGACATTGTCGAAGGTCCGAAGCGCCTGGAACCTGGAGCCT
Source organism: Triticum aestivum (assembly GCF_018294505.1). NCBI lineage: Eukaryota > Viridiplantae > Streptophyta > Magnoliopsida > Poales > Poaceae > Triticum > Triticum aestivum. Next base: position 10,368,838 of record NC_057794.1, on the reverse strand, counting down.
AGGGTGTTGGAACTCGAGGCGATGGGCGAACTCTCTTGAGATTGAAAAAAGGAGTAAGGCCTTGGTCTCTTTGTAAGAGGTTGAATACCAAGAGCCCTCCCCGTAACCATTCGGGACTCGTCTTTAATCGAGGAAACGTGCTAACAGGCGCGGTTGGGTTACCCACATCCGTATTGATGAGAATCCCGTAAAAGGGGGTACACGATCTCTGCTTTGACAAGACGTGCCAAGGAAACCGCCTCGCAAAACGTGCTGAGGTGGAAAAGTAAAGATGATTCGAGTAAAGGACTTGGCCGTAGTGTGATGACGCACTGCGGAATACGTCAGCAGATTTGATTTGTGTTAATATTATTCTCTCTATGGCAATATGTGGAAACTTATTTTGCAGAGCCGGACACTACTCTTGGTGTTTACAATCTTCTATGAAGGACTTGGAGGAGGAACCCGCCTTGCAATGCCGAAGACAATCTGCGCGCCGGACTCGTCCTCATTGAAGCCTAGTTCAGGGGCTACTGAGGGAGTCCTGGATTAGGGGGTGTTCGGGTAGCCGGACTATACCTTCAGCCGGACTCCTGGACTATGAAGATACAAGATTGAAGACTTCGTCCCGTGTCCGGATGGGACTTTCCTTGGCGTGGAAGGCAAGCTTGGCGATGCGGATATTCAAGATCTCCTACCATTGTAACCGACTCTGTGTAACCCTAACCCTATCCGGTGTCTATATAAACCGGAGGGTTGTAGTCCGTAGGACATCAACTCCATATACAACAATCATACCATAGGCTAGCTTCTAGGGTTTAGCCTCCTTGATCTCGTGGTAGATCTACTCTTGTACTACCCATATCATCAATATTAATCAAGCAAGAGTAGGGTATTACCTCCATCGAGAGGGCCCGAACCTGGGTAAAAACATCGTCTCCCTTGTCTCCTGTTACCATCCGGCCTTGACGCACAGTTCGGGACCCCCTACCCGAGATCCGCCGGTTTTGACACCGACAGCATGGTTTCGACAACACGCGCTACTGCTAAATTTACGTCAGAAGCGTCGTTTCCTTATCCCCACTACTGCTACCGCGTTGCTGTTAAGATTCTGTGTATAAGGTTTTCCCTAGTAGGGCTAGTGCACCCGTTGCATGGCAATCCCTACTCACTCACATTGATATCTATTAATGGGCATCTCCATAGCCCGTTGATACGCCTAGTTGATGTGAGACTATCTTCTCCCTTTTTGTCTTATCCACAACCACCATTCTATTCCATCATAGTGCTTGATACGTCTCCAACGTATCTATAATTTTTTATTGCTCCATGCTATTATATTATCTATTTTGGATGCCAATGGGCTTTATTTTACACTTTTATATCATTTTTGGGACTAACCTGCTAACCAGAGTCCCAACCCAAATTGTTGTTTTTTTGCCTGTTTTAGGGTCTTGAAGAAAAGGAATATCAAACGGAGTCCAAATGGAATGAAACCTTCGGGAACATGATTTTCTCAACAAACGTGATCCAGGAGACTTGGAGTGGGCGTCAAGAAACAACGGAGGAGGCCACGAGGCAGGGGTGCGCCTACCCCCTGGGTGCGCCCTCCACGCTCGTGGCCCCCCCGTTGCTCCACTGACGTACTTCTTCCTCCTATATATATCCATGTACCCCCCAAACATCCAGGAGCACCACGAAAACCTAATTCCACCACCGCAACCTTCTGTACCCAAGAGATCCCATCGCGGGGCCTTTTCTGGAGCTTCGCTGGAGGGGGCATTGATCACGGAGGGCCTCTACATCAATTGCGGTGATGTGTGAGTAGTTTACTTCAGACCTACGGGTCCATAGTTATTAGCTAGATGGTTCCTCTCTCTCTTTGGATCTCAATACAAAGTTCTCCTCAATCTTTTTGGAGATGTATTTGATGTAATCTTCTGTTGCAGTGTGTTTGTCGAGATCCGATGAATTGTGGGTTTATGATCCAGATTATCTTTGAAAAATATTTCATTCTCCTCTGAATTATTATATGTATGATTGGTTTATCTTTGCAAGTCTCTTCGAATTATCAGTTTGGTTTGGCCTACTAGATTGATCTTTCTTGCAATGGGAGAAGTGCTTAGCTTTGGGTTTAATCTTGCGGTGTCCTTTCCCAGTGATAGCAGGGGCAGCAAGGCACGTATTGTATTGTTGTCATCGAGGATAAAAAGATGGGGTTTATGTCATATTGCATGAGTTTATCCCTCTACATCATGTCATCTTCCTTAAAGCATTACTCTGCTCTTATGAACTTAATACTCTAGATGCATGCTGGATAGCAGTCGATGTGTGGAGTAATAGTAGAGGATGCAAAATCGTTCCGGTCTACTTGACTCGGACGTGATGCCTATATACATGATCATACCTAGATATTCTCATAACTATGCTCAATTGTATCAATTGCTCGACAGTAATTCGTTTACCCACCGTAATACTTATGCTCTTGAGAGAAGCCACTAGTGAAACCTATGGCCCCCGGGTCTATCTTCCATCATATTAATCTTCCAACACTTAGTTATTTCTTTTGCCGTTTATTTTACTTTGCATCTTTATTTCTCTTTATCACAAAAATACCAAAAATATTATCTTATCATATCTATCAGATCTCACTCTCGTAAGTGACCGTGAAGGGCTTGACAACCCATTTATCACGTTGGTTGTGAGGTTCTTATTTGTTTGTGTAGGTGCGTGGGACTTGAGCGTGATCTCCTACTGGATTGATACCTTGGTTCTCAAAAACTGAGGGAAATATTTACGCTACTTTGTTGCATCACCCTTTCCTCTTCAAGGGAAAACCAACGCAGTGCTCAAGAGGTAGCACTATGTCAAGTGAACTCGGTGGCGCCGGATAGAAGATTTTGGTGGGGCCGAGTTTGACTTTTGGTTTGGGACAGATGTGGATATGAGAAAGTAATTGAGGGTTTTTGGAGTATATCACTAAGCATTTTGAGCAAGTAACTGATTAAGCAACACCTCACCCCGTTTTAATAGTATTGGCTTTTCCTATGGACTCAATGTGATCTTGGATCACTAAAAGTAAAATGTAGAGTCTTGTATCTTGATCTTGAGCTAATCTTTCGTCCTTAGCATTTTGAGGGGTCCACTTTCTAATCCATGCCATGCCAAACATTGAGCTTTCCTGAAATATTTATCTTGAAATAGCATTAGCTCAATGAGCTATATGTTGTTAGGAATTACCAAAACCACCAAGGGATAGTTGCTCTTTCATTTGTCAATTCAACCACACCTGGAGATTAATTATCTGCAGCAATATGATCAGTAGCAAAGTAGTTTGATAGTTTTGATAGTAGTGATAGTAGCGACAGTAACAGTAACAGTGATGATAGCAGTAGTAACTTAGAGAAACAATATAAGATAAATTCGTACGCATTGGATCGGTGACTTGTTGGATGATATTCGTCATTTGATATTTATAACCTAGGGCGATACGGCACTAGCTCCAGTTCATCGATATAATGTAGACATGTATTCCGTAAATAGCCATACGTGCTTTATTAAAAGAACTTGCACGACATCTTTTGTCCTACACTCCCGTGGCGGCGTGGTCCAAATTAGAAACTAAGGGATATTAAGGCCTCCTTTTAATAGAGAACCGAAACAAAGCATTAACACATAGTGAAATACATGAACTCCTCAACCTATGGTCATCACCGAGAGTGGGCCCGCTTGTTGTCACTTCAGGGTTGTCAGATCATAATACATAGTACGTGACTATAACTTGCAAGATCGGATCTAAGACATGGATATAATGATGAATTCATAAACGGTTCAGATCTGAAATCATGGCACCCGGTCCCAAAGTGACAAGCATTAAGCATAGCAAAGTCATAGCAACATCAATCTAAGAACATAATGGATACTAGGGATCAAGCCCTTACAAAACTAACTCGATTACGTGATGTCTCTCATCCATCTCCTCACCGACCAGCGATCCTACAAAGGAATTACTAACTCCCGGTGAGGAGCATCATAGAATTGGCGATGGAGACGGGTTGGTGATGACGAAGAACGAAGACCCCCCTCTCCGGAGCCCAAAACAGACTCCAGACCTGCCCTCCTGAGGTAGAACAGGGCTTGGCGGCAGCTCCGTCTCGTGGATCGCGATAATTGTTTCTCCCTATTTTTTTTGGATAAATATGAATTTATAGTATCAGGGGGGTCGTCAGCGGGGCCACCATGTGGGTACAACCCACCTGGGCGCGCCAGGAGAGGGGGGCGCGCCCTGGTGGGTTGTGCCCACCCAGGTGCCCCTCTCCTGCAGGTCTTGGCTCCAGAAATTCTCTTTATTGGTATAAAAAATCCTCAAAAAGTTAGGTTAAAAAAATCCTCAAAAAGTTTCATTCCATTCTGAGAACTTTTATTTCTACACAAAAATAACACCATGGTAGTTCTGCTGAAAACAACGTCAGTCCGGGGTTAGTTTCATTCAAATCATGCAAATTAGAGTCGAAAACAAGAGGAAAAGCGTGAGAAAAAGTAGATACATTGGAGACATACCAACCCCCCAAGCTTAAACCTTCGCTTGTCCTCAAGAAATTCAGTTGATAAACTGAAAGTGAGAAAGAAAAACTTTTACGAACTCTTTTTCTCTTGTTTGCATAAATAAGCTTAAACAACACCCAGGTTTTCAGCCAGCATTATAACTAACCATGCCAACAACAACTCTTAAAGATTATAATGATTCATATCAATGGCATAATCAGCTGGTGAGCAATAATAAGATCTCTCAAACAGCAACACGTTGTCAAAACAATCATGATATAATATGACAATAATGGTATCTCGCTAGCCCTTTCTGAGACCGCAAAACATAAATGCAGAGCACCTCCAAAGTTCAAGCAGCGACTAAGCATTGTAATTCATGGTAGAAAAGATCCAGTCATGATGCACCCAACATTAGCTATACACAATGCATAAATCATGACCGTTGTGCTCTACTCAGTTTGTGGCGCTTGTTTATAGAAGGTGGTGACACAACATAAAAGTAAATAGAAAGTCCCTTCACCGAGGGAAGCATTGATTTGCAGAGGTGCTAGAGCTCAATTTTTAAAACAGATATAAATGATATTTTGAGACATGCACCTTTCTCATTCACTTCACGACCATCAGTTATCAACATCTTCCATGCTAAGCACGCTAGTGGTGGTTCCCAAGCGGTAAAAGTAAAGGTTTTGACTCCATTCGGAGTTTTTGTTTGATTATTCAAGAGATGAACTCTTTTTTGTAGTTTGTAGTTTGGGACTGGGCATCCCTATTACCGCCCATTTTCTCGTGAGATGGCGAGTGAATAAACACTCGACCTGAGGATAACATGCTTAGCACGGAAGATATCGACCACCTCCTTTAATTCCACGAACGATCTAGGCACACAAAATGGATAATTTTTTAGAAGTTTTTAGAGGTGGCACATGTAAACTTACTTAGGATGGTAGGGTAATACCGTATATAGGTAGGTATGGTGGACTCATCTGGAATAACTTTGGGTTCAAGGTTTTGGTGTACAAGCAGAATTCCCACTTAGTACAGGCGAAGGCTAGCAATTTAAGATTGGGAAGCGGCCAACTAGAGAGCAACAATGATCATAACCAGGCATTATGCATAAGTAACATTGGACACTAGCATGAGTAGGATATGAACACCATGAACATAAACATTATAGAGTCTATGTTGGTTTTGATTCAACTACATGCATGAACATGTACCAGGTCAAGCCACCCGAACATTCAGAGGAGGATACCATATCATCATACTACATCACAATCATTTTAACGCTATGTTGATATACAAGATAAATCATTATTGACTCCCAACTACTTACACTAGTAGAAAAAGGGTCATCTATCCCGGTTGGTAAGGGCCTTTTATTCCGGTTTATGAACCGGGACTAAAGGGTCGTTACTAATGCCCTAGCCCTTTAGTCCCGGTTCTTACACGAACCAGGACAGATGGGCCTCCATGTGGCCGGTGCGCCGAGCCCAGGCAGGAGGGCCTTTGGTCCCGGTTGGTGGCACCAACTGAGACCAATAGGCATGCACACGTCAGCATTTTAGGGGCTGGGGTTTTGTTTTTTTTGAAAGGGGGGGGGGTTGGGGGTTTTCCGGGTTTAATTTAGGTGTTTCACATATTGTGTTAGCTAGCTAATTAATAGAGAGAAGTGTCCTCTCTTATGTCCGTGCTTGGTCGACGCTATATATACGTATATGTAGAGAGGACTAGACATGCTAGCTAGTAAGCAAATGAAGGAAACAGAAGATCATCATGAACATATGCATACAGAGAGAAGCGATATGGACCACCTTTCCTTCTCCGAGAGATTGGTAGAACAACAAGTTCTCGTATATCTATCCGACACTACCGGCTACATATATACAATATTATCTCTTACAATATAATCTCCTAATTATATATGAACACAGGGTCCACATAGTATTCTCCGTCTTCAGCGATCACATAGTCAAGGAAGAATGCCACCAATTCCTCTTGAATTGCTCGCATACGATCTCGTGGTAGGAGTTCATCCCGCATCCAAAAGATCTAATTTGAACAAGGGGGTCAATACATATATATATATATATGAATAAATGAAACTCAACAAAAATGATGGTAATAAAATAAAATTGTGAATATTATTGCTTACGCACTTCATATTGTTCGTCAGAGTACCCCCGTTCACAGGTCATGTGGCGGATGGACTCGCAATCGTAGTATCCACAGAAATCATTCCCTTGTTCCTGCCACAAACACTTTACAAAAAATAGAGGTCAATCAAACTGATAAGCAAGCATGCCAAATGGTATTGACGAAACTAGTGCTTGAATCACTAGGAGATGCGCAGAACATGTTACTATAGTACTTACTTTCGGGTGTCTAAATTGCAGCTTCTTCGACAGTCCCGGAGCTTTTTTGGTGAATTTTCTCCAAACCCTGCCAGACAAAGAAAACAATTACTTGATATCAGGAAATGAACAAAGTTGTTGATATGGTGGATAATGATCGATTTAACATACTTCTCGAACATTTGAGTCATGTCCGCATAGTCCTGGGGATCTTTTCGTCTTGAGTCTAAGACGATTACTAGTCCCTGCTCAAGCTTAATCTCTAGGAGAATATAGTGGAAGCTGCGCACACATGCATAACAAATCAATTACATTACTATAACCTGGACTAATAAGGGAAACCGAATATGCACAAGACAGTAACACTCACTTGAAGTTGTAAGGAAAGAGTATTATATCTTTGTTTTCATTTATTACCAACGATCGTAGAGTGTTGGCCTCGGTATCTTCGGCATGATATTTAACCTTAGTTGCATCTATGAGATTTGTGTTAATGAACCCAACATCACCGATTTGTCTTTTTTTAAATTCGGCGATCTTCAATCTGCATAATATAGTGAGGATAATTATAAATACATGCAATGAAAGAGCTGACCTATATAGAGAGACTTAATGACAGAAGTAGTACTACTTACAGATAGTAGCAAGTGACCATTGCTTTATCGAGGGACTTTTGATTGAAAAACTAGAAGAACTCCTCAAATGGAACATTCAACAGTTCAATTCCAACGAGGTCATGCTCCTCTCTAACTCTCAGCGTCAAAGTATTCCTCCCCCCAGACTCTCTGCAGGTTTTCATGTACCAATCATGGAATCTTCGCATCATCATTGTTAGAGATCTTTCATAGTTGACGAGAGGCTTCCTGTACTTGTATTTGTGTTCCTCCACCTCCAAGAAATCATAATGTACATTGTCGGGCAGGTAATCTCCAAGATTGCTATAATCGGGCACCATCCTCCGATCATTAGCGACGATGACACCTTGAGCGGGGGCCACGATTGGTTCGCTTGTTCGCCGAGCTGGGCAATTTTTTTCCCAGCTCGTCGTTCTTTTATCTTTTGATCACTGATAGTAACTCCCGACCGCTCCGCTTCGACAAATGTCTTTGCAATAATGCACTCATAGTTGCCTTTCGGCGGAGACTTTGGTGGTTTTTTCAGGGCTGCCAGAGTGTGCTTCGCTTTCACCGGATCTACCTTCTCCTCCGGAGGTGGATGTTTCTTTGCTTTCACCCCTTGAAAGAAGTTCGTCACTTCGGCTCGCACGATCTTCACGTTCTCCTCCGGGGTCCTCTCGTATGGTAACTTGTTCGGAGTCTTCACAGAAGGACTGTAACATCCCAAATTTCCAATTTGGAATGTTATACACTAGATCATCATTGCATATCATATTTATTGCATTTTGATTGATCCTAGAAAATTCTACGCAACTCAAGGACCCTCGGAGAGAGTTGGGGATTTTGTTATTTTCATATTTGAGTTTTTCTCAAATTTTGAAAATAGGATCATTTGATTTTATTTATTTTATCTTCAATTATTTCTATTACAAAAATATGAGAGAGGGAATAAAATGACTTTCCCAAAATAAAGAAATATTGAGGATTTAATAATAAAATCGAATAAGATTTTATTTTGGTTTTATTTGCTATTTTATTTGAATTTAGGAAAAATGCGCGTTTTTAAAAATTGCATTTAGGCCCCAAATAAATGTTCATCCTGTGCGGCCTGATTTTAGAAGCGGGGAAAATTTATTTCGGGATTTTTGGAGTCCGTTTAGTATTCCTTTTGTTTTTTTGAGTGTAATAATATAAAAAAAAGTCGGAACCGCCTTACCGGGCCGTGTCCGACCTGGACTCCCGGCCCGACCGGCTTTATATAACCGGGAGGCCCAGCCGCCACCCCCACCGAAACCCTAGCCCACCGCCGCCCCTAGCCCGCGCCGCCGCTGCCGGAGGTAGTTTTTTTTTTCGCCGCCGTTTTTTAGAAAACCGATCGGTTTTCCGTCGGTTTTTTTAGTTTCGATTTTTTAAATAGATCGGTTTTTCTGGTTTATTTAGTTAGTGAGCGTTCGCCTGTTCCTCCGTTTTAACGAACGTTCATCATTTTTCTTTTTCTCGGATTAAATCCGCGATTTTTTTGATCGCGATTCCTGATCCGATTTTCGTTTTAGTCTAACTTTTCGCTCGTTTATCAGAATCAGGCGATTCAAGCGCCTGGAGTTTCGTCTCGAAACCCTCTTTCCGTTTAGCCAACTCAAACAAGTTTTTGCCACTGTAAAAATATCCCTAGATCCAGAATAGTAAATGAAGCCTGTTTCTTTTGCCGTTTGTCTTTTGGTTCTTCGTTTGTTTTGATTCTTTTTGCCAACCGGAGTTCTTGATTTGAACTTTCTAGTTAGATCTCTTATTTGAGTTTTACCTGTGCATTAGTTGAGTACTTATTGTATGCTTGTTTGTTTGCGATAGAGTACCCGGAGTGCGCCGCTTGCTACTTCGAATCGCTAGGTTTTGCGGATCATCAGCAAGGCAAGTAACACTTTGATCATACCCCCTACTACCCAGTTTTATTGCATTAGATCAATCCTCACACATTGCATGATTAGGATCTAATTAAATTGTGGGTTGGGAAGTAGTTGAGGTAGAACCTATTACCTATTTATTATCAAACCTTTGGGGAGTTACTTCTACGTTTGCTTATTATGCCATGCTATGCTAGTAGACGTGGATTGGGTGAGTGAAATCCATGACAGATGTGAGATTGTTAAATTAATGGTTTATCTAAGGTGGCAACTTAAACACACATCTGGGTGGATTGAGGCACCTGGGTATTCCAGCGTTTGCCTGTTTTTCTTTTGGACCGCCACCCAGGCTCAAAGGGATCATGAGATTATTCATGCTAGAAACTTCCGTGTGCAGCTACAAGCTACTATGGGCTCTAGCATAGTTGAGTAGGTTGTGCGAACTCTTACAGTGGTAGACTAGCAGATGTAGGGGAAAGTAGGTGTAACGGTCTACCCGATCGTAAGGTGCTGGCGCTTCTGAAAGACTATGTCTCGGTCATCCGTTCCTCAAGCACCATGTACTGCCAGGAATCAAGCAGAGGCGATCGAGTCTTGTGGGGAAAAGTGCGCAAACCTCTCAGAGTGTATAAACTAATCATGGTTAGCCGTGTCCCCGGTTATGGACATCTTGAGTATCTAATACTTGGATTATCATGTGAATCTCATCATGTTACTCTAAAGTTAATTTTGTTGGGTTTTGTTTAATGATGATGCTTAATTGGGATTGAGAATGCTGTCAACCATTCTCAATGTTTAACGACTACCATGATAGTTAAATAAAATTTATTCCTTTGCAGTAGGGAAAAATTGGCTTTACACAAAACTGTAACCATAGAGCTTTCCACCAGCCAAATATGCATATAGTATAGCCTATTTGATTCCATTACTCTCTATGTGTTACATTGCCAGCATATTCCATGTGCTGACCCGTTTCGGGCTGCAACGTTAATGTTGCAGACTTTTCAGACAACGATTAAGGTGCTTTTAGGTCGTGGTTCTATACTCAGTGATGTCGTTGGAGTTGATGGACTCACTTATCTTCCAATCCTTCCACTGTTATCGTTATTAGATGGCCTTAAGCCATATTTATTGTAATAAGTTCTCTTCTGAGACACTCGATGTAATAAGTGTGTGATTGCTACTCTGTTATAAATCCTTCAAGTACTGTGTGGTGTCAGCATTACTGATCCAGGGATGACACCTGAGCACAGAAATTGGACCATTTGAGGTCTGGTCGCTACAAGATGGTATCAGAGCACACGCTGACTGTAGGACACGACTACTAAGCTAAATACCTAGATCACTACTCACTCTCTTCTCATTCTGACCTCTCATCTTCTCTACTCTTTTTAGGATGGCGGATGCAAGGAACAAGTTCACACCGGATGAAGATACACCCTTTGGACGACACTTAAAGGAAGTCACTAGATATCTGAACATAGGAGTACCAAGCTTCACCGGAACCTACAACGCCACTTTACCTGAAGAAGAGCGCTGGATGAGTCAAGTTCAAGTTTCAGGAAGGACGTTCATGCCCATCACTGAGCCCATAGAGTTTTCTTTTGATGCACCAACTTGGAGTCTAGGAAAGAGCATGGCAGCTCACATCGCCATGGGACGCATTGGAGAAGTTTACCGCAATGATCTCAAGGATACTATCTACCAGATTTGTGGACGCCGAGATGAGCACTGGGAGATGATCAGCACCAGGAAGGATAGATCAGTTGCAGCTTTTATCCAGGAGTTAAACCAACACATTCAACGTCAGGAGAACCAGATGTGCACCGACATGATAGATCTGAAGAAGGCGAGGACAAGAATCAAGGAACTGGAGGAAGAACTCAAGGCTACACGTGAAGATTATGAAGAGGAAATCGAAGTATTAGTGGAGAAGAATGACGATCTGATCAAGAAGATTGGAATATTTATGGGAGGCCCTACACCAGTAGAAGAAGAAGAAGAACCCAAGGAGATTCGCCCGGAAGACTACATCATCATCGACGAGACCGACTCGGATCCAGATGATAGCGATGATGACTATGTTGATGAAGCTGGAGCAGATATCATGGAATCTGCAACCGAAGAATATTTCTAGTAGACCACCCCAACAGGAGTAGTAGTCCACCATGTAAATATAGTAGTCCTAGCACTTTTGCGATAGTTAGATCGATTGTATGCCCTTGTTTGATTGATTGAATGAAGTGAATTGTTTGCTTTTGCCTCATGTGCATATGGGTAGTGTTTTCTCTTTAGACCCCCTTTATTCTTAAATCTCATCTTTTCTAAACCTCCAGATGCCTCTGAGACGTGACCCCGGATTTACCTTCCCACCGGAGCTCACCCAGTTGATCCAGCAGCCGAACACATTGATGCAGTTGCTAGTCCAGAATCAGGGGAACGACAACAACAACCCACCACCACCACCACATGTTGACCACTTAGCCCATTTTCTTAGGTTGAATCCGCCGGTGTTTTCAAGTAGCACCAAGCCGATAGTAGCAGATGATTGGCTCCGCAAGACAGCTAGAGAGTTGACCACAGCAGGATGCACAGATGCGGAAAAGGTGAAGTTTGCCGCGCATCAGCTTGAAGGACCCACATCATCATGGTGGGAGAATTTCACAGTCACTTTCCCTGTCGACACTGTCACGTGGGACCAGTTTCAGCAGGCTTTTCGTACTGCCCATGTTTCAGCAGGAGCTATGGCTATGAAGAAGCGAGAGTTTCGCAACTTGCGCCCAAGGAGGACGGACAGTTGGCCAGTATGTGGAGGACTTCAGTAAGTTGGCACGTTATGCCCCAGATGACGTTGCTACGGATGCAGCTAAGCAGGAGAAGTTTCTAGAAGGACTGAATGATGAGTTGAGCATGCAGTTGATGGTAGCAACCTTCAACAACTACGAGGAGTTGGTAGATCGTGCTCTCATGATTGAAGGGAAGCAGCAGCAGATTGAGAACCGCAAGAGGAAGTATGGACAAGGGAAGTACAATTCAGGAGCTCAGCAGAAGCCACGTTTTACCCCTAGACCGGGAGGACATTTTCAGCATACCCATGGAGGAGGTAGCTCGCACAACCACAATGGCACCAAGAATGGTAATGGGAATGGAGGAAGCAACGGCCAGAACTGCACCAACCCATCAACCCCAGCCAAGAGAGACCTGAGCCAAGTCACTTGTTTCAAGTGCCAGAAGACCGGACATTATGCCAATGAATGTCCTGAATCCTAGAATGGAAATGGTAATGGAAGCTCTGGAAAGAAGCCGAACCCTTTCAACAGGGGATAGGTGAACCACGTTAAAGCCGGATTCAGTAATCGGTAAGTTTTTGGTTAAGTCATTTACTGCACTCGTTCTTTTCGATACTGGTGCATCGCTTTCATACATATCAAGGGGATTTGTGGATAAGTATAACCTGCCCACCAAGGTTCTTAGAACACCTATGTTAGTAAGCTCACCAGGAGCGGAGTATATGGCTAGCCAAATATGTTTTCAAGTGCCATTGAGTATAGGTAGGCATGTGTTTCCCGCGGATTTAATCATTTTGGAATCACAAGGATTGGATGTAATTCTGGGTATGGATTGGCTGTCGATGTATGGAGGAAACATCGATTGCGCCAGTAAGTCGATCTTGCTTACCACCCCAGATGGGAGAAGGATCAAGTATGTATCCCAGCATGTGCCGAAAAGGACTCAAGTAAATTGTCTAACAGGAGTTGTGCAGGAGGAAGTACCAGTAGTGAAGGATTTCCCTGATCTATTTCCAGAAGAGTTGCCAGGCATGCCACCGGACAGAGATATTGAGTTTTTGATTGAGCTTTTGCTAGGCATAGGGCCAATATCAAAGAGACCATATAGGATGCCTGCAAAGGATTTGGTGGAGATTAAGAAGAAGATTAAGGAGTTACTGGATAAAGGATATATTCGCCCAAGTTCTTCACCTTGGGGATCGCCAGTACTTCTAGTGGAGAAGAAGGATGGATCGTTAAGGATGATTGTTAATTATCGAGGATTGAATGAAGTAACCATCAAGAACAAGTACCCACTACCGATGATCAATGATCTGTTTGATCGATTGCAAGGAGCTAAGGTATTTTCCAAGATCGATCTGCGATCAGGATACCACCAGTTGAAGATTCGAGAACATGATATACCTAAGACGGCTTTCACCACAAGGTATGGGCTGTACGAGTATACCGTTATGTCATTTGATCTGACTAACGCACCTGCATATGTTATGAACATGATGAACAAGGTGTTTATGGAGTTTTTGGATAAGTTCGTCGTGGTGTTCATTGATGATATCCTGGTATACTCGAAGAATGAAGAGGAGCATAAGGAGCATTTGAGTTTGGTTCTTAGAAATCTCAGAGAACACCAATTATATGCCAAGTTTAGCAAATGTGAGTTTTGGTTGAAGGAAGATGGATTTCTCGGACACGTTATATCTGGAGAAGGTATAGCAGTAGATACCACTAAGGTTGATACCGTGACAAACTGGGAAGCCCCTACAACAGTTGGAGAGATCCAGAGTTTTCTTGGACTTGCAGGATACTATCGGAGATTCATTGAGAATTTCTCGAAGATTGCGAAGCCTATGACGAAGTTGTTGAAGAAAGATACCAAGTTCATATGGACTGAGGAATGTGAGGCTAGTTTCCAGGAGTTGAAGAAACATTTAGTTACCCCACCAGTGTTGATTTTGGTAGATCAGACCAAGGGTTATGAGGTGTATTGCAACGCTTCACATCGAGGACTTGGAGCAGTGCTTATGTAGGAAAGAAGAGTTGTTTCATATGCCTCACGACAGCTTAAGCCTCATGAGTTAAATTATGCTACACATGATTTGGAGTTAGCAGCCGTAGTGCATGCATTGAAAACTTGGAGACACTTTCTCATTGGAAACCATTGTGAGGTGTACACTGATCATAAGAATTTGAAGTATATTTTCACGCAGAAGGAGTTGAATCTCAGGCAAAGGAGATGGTTGGAGCTCATCAAGGATTATGATATGAAATTGCATTATCACCCCAGAAAGGCTAACATAGTAGCTGACGCGTTGAGCCGTAAAATCCATGTCAACACCTTAATGACGGGAGATTTAGCAAGGGAGTTAGCCGAAAATCTTTGTGAGCTATGTTTGGAGATAGTCCCGAGAGGCTATGTAGCAGCATTGGAGATTCAGTCTACTTTGATGGATAAGATCAGAGAAGCCCAGAAGACTGACAAGGAGATTGCCTCTATAAAGGAGAAAATGAGCAAAGGAAAAGCTAAGGGATTTCATGAAGATGAGCATGATACCTTATGGTTTGAAGACCGTGTTTATATGCCTAATGATTCGGAGATCAGAAAGTTAATTATACAAGAGGCCCATGATTCACCATATTCGATTCACCCAGGAAATACCAAGATGTATTTGGATTTGAAGGATATTTTCTGGTGGACCGGAATGAAGAAGGATATTGCAGAGTATGTAGCAGTTTGTGATGTGTGTCAGAGAGTAAAGCAGAACATCAGAAGCCAGCAGGATTGCTACAGCCATTGCCGATACCCGAATGGAAGTGGGATAAGTTAGGCATGGATTTTATTACGGGTTTACCTAGAACTCGTTCAGGCTATGACTCGATATGGGTTGTAGTCGATCGTTTGACAAAGGTAGCTCATTTCATTCCAGTGAAGACTACCTATACCAGTGCAAAGTTGGCAAAGATATACATGACCAGAATCGTATGTCTGCATGGAGTTCCAAGGAGCATTGTATCAGACAGAGGAACCCAATTCACCTCAAAGCTCTGGAATCAGTTGCATGAAACTTTGGGTACCAGACTGGAGTTTAGTACAGCTTTCCATCTGCAAATAGATGGACAGACCGAGAGAGTCAACCAGATTTTGGAAGATATGCTGAGAGCTTGTGCGCTAGATTATGGATCTAGTTGGGACGAGAATTTGCCGTATGCAGAGTTCTCTTACAACAACAGTTATCAATCCAGTTTGAAGATGGCCCCTTTCGAAGCCTTGTACGAAAGGAGGTGCAGGACCCCATTGTCGTGGGATGAAGTTGGAGACCGCCAGTTGTTCGGACTAGATCTGATTAAGGAGTCGGAACAGAAAGTGAAATTGATTCGCGATAGGCTCAAAGTAGCCCAGTCTAGGCAGAAGAGCTATGCAGATTCTAAACGCAAGGAGACAATTTACGAAGTCGGAGACTGAGTTTATCTTCGAGTATCTCCACTTTGAGGAGTTAAGCGCTTTGGAGTTAAGGGAAAGTTAGCGCCACGTTTTGTGGGCCCATACAACGTTTTGGAGCGTATGGGAGAAGTAGCCTATAAGTTGGAATTGCCCAAAGGATTGTCAGGAGTCCACGATGTATTCCACGTTTCCCAGTTGAAGAGGTGCCACGCAGAGATGGCTGATATACCGCTGAGAGATACAGTGCCGCTGGAAGCGATCCAGTTGGACAGTGATTTGACCTATGAGGAGAAACCAGTTAAAATTCTAGAGTATGCCAGTCGAGTCACCCGCAGCAAGGTTATCAAGTTTTGCAAGGTTCATTGGAGCCACCACACGGAGGATGAAGCCACCTGGGAACGAGAGGAAGATTTGCTGAAGGACCACCCTTACCTATTTTCTAGCCAACCCGAATCTCGAGGGCGCGATTCATCTTAAGGGGGGTAGGTTTGTAACATCCCAAATTTCCAATTTGGAATGTTATACACTAGATTCATCATTGCATATCATATTTTATTGCATTTTGGTTTATCCTAGAAAATTCTACGCAACTCAAGGACCCTCGGAGAGAGTTGGGGATTTCGTTATTTTCATATTTGAGTTTTTCTCAAATTTTGAAAATAGGATCATTTGATTTTATTTATTTTATCTTCAATTATTTCTATTACAAAAATATGAGAGAGGGAATAAAATGACTTTCCCAAAATAAAGAAATATTGAGGATTTAATAATAAAATCAAATAAGATTTTATTTTGGTTTTATTTGCTATTTTATTTGAATTTAGGAAAAATGCGGGTTTTTCAAAATTGCATTTAGGCCCCAAATAAATGTTCATCCTGTGCGGCTTGATTTTAGAAGCCGGAGAAAATTTATTTCGGGATTTTTGGAGTCCGTTTAGTATTCCTTTTGTTTTTTTTCTGAGCGTAATAATTTAAAAAAAAGTCCGAACCGCCCTACCGGGCCGTGTCCGACCTGGACTCCTGGCCCCGCCGGCTTGATATAGCTGGGAGGCCCAGCCGCCACCCCCACCGAAACCCTAGCCCGCCGCCGCCCCTAGCCCGCGCCGCCGCCGCCGCCCTAGC
>NC_057794.1:10346502-10351598 GCF_018294505.1 Triticum aestivum | reverse complement strand
GTCACCGCCGCCGGATCCATCGCCGCCGCCGCCGGATTCGTCGCCGGAGGTAGTTTTTTTTTCGCCGCCGTTTTTTTAGAAAACCGATCGGTTTTCCGTCGGTTTTGTCGATTTTTTAGTTTTGGTTTTTTTAAATAGATCAGTTTTTCCGGTTTATTTAATTAGCGAGCGTTCGCCCGTTCATTCGTTTTAACGAACGCTCGTCATTTTTCTTTTTCTCGGATTAAATCCGTGATTTTTCTGATCGCGATTCCTGATCCGATTTTCGTTTTAGTCTAACTTTTCGCTCGCTTATCGGAATCAGGCGATTCAAGCGCCTGGAGTGTCTTCTCGAAACCCTCTTTCCGTTTAGCCAACTGAAACAAGTTTTTGCCACTGTAAAAATTGCCCTAGATCCAGAATAGTAAACGAAGCCTGTTTCTTTTGGCGTTTGTCTTTTGTTGCTTCGTTCGTTTTGATTCTTTTTGCCAACCGAAGTTCTTAATTTGAACTTTCTGGTTAGATCTCTTATTCCAGTTTTACCTGTGCATTAGTTGAGTACTTATTGTATGCTTGTTTGTTTACGATAGAGTACCCGGAGTGCGCCGCTTGCTACTTCGAATCGCTAGGTTTTGCGGATCATCAGCAAGGCAAGTAACACTTTGATCATACCTCCTACTACCCAGATTTATTGCATTAGATCAATCCTCACACATTGCATGATTAGGATCTAATTAAATTGTGGGTTGGGAAGTAGTTGAGGTAGAACCTATTACATGTTTATTATCAAACCTTTGGGGAGTTACTTCTACGTTTGCTTATTATGCCATGCTATGCTAGTAGACGTGGATTGGGTGAGTGAAATCCATGACAGATGTGAGATTGTTAAATTAATGGTTTATCTAAGGTGGCAACTTAAACACACATCTGGGTGGATTGAGGCACCTGGGTATTCCAGCGTTTGCCTGTTTTTCTTTTGGACCGCCACCCAGGCTCAAAGGGATCATGAGATTATTCATGCTAGAAACTTCCGTGTGCAGCCACAAGCTACTATGGGCTCTAGCATAGTTGTGTAGGTTGTGCGAACTCTTACAGTGATAGACTAGCAGATGTAGGGGAAAGTAGGTGTAACGGTCTTCCTGATCGTAAGGTGCTAGCGCTTCTGAAAGACTATGTCTCGGTCATCCGTTTCTCAAACACCATGTAGTGCGAGGAATCAAGCGGAGGCGATCGAGTCTTGTGGGGAAAAGTGCGCAAACCTCTGCAGAGTGTATAAACTAATCATGGTTAGCCGTGTCCCCGGTTATGGACATCTTGAGTATCTAGTACTTGGATTATCATGTGAATCTCATCATGTTACTCTAAAGTTAATTTTGTTGGGTTTTGTTTAATGATGATGCTTAATTGGGATTGAGAATGCTGTCAACCATTCTCAATGTTGAACAACTACCATGATAGTTAAATAAAATTTATTCCTTTGCAGTAGGGAAAAATTGGCTTTACGCAAAACTGTAACCATAGAGCTTTCTACCAGCCAATATGCATATAGTATAGCCTATTTCATCCCATTACTCTCTATGTGTTACATTGCCAGCATATTCCATGTGCTGACCCGTTTCGGGCTGCAATGTTAATGTTGCAGACTTTTCAGATGATGATTAAGGTGCTTTTAGGTCGTGGTTCTATACTCAGTGACGCCGTTGGAGTTGATGGACTCACTTATCTTCCAAGCCTTCCGCTGTTATCGTTATTAGATGGCCTTAAGCCATATTTATTGTAATAAGTTCTCTTCTGAGACACTCGATGTAATAAGTGTGTGATTGCTACTTTGTTATAAATCCTTTAAGTACTATGTGGTGTCAGCATTACTGATCCAGGGATGACACCTGAGCACAGAGATTGGACCGTTGGTCTGGTCGCTACAAGGACCGAATCTGTATTGCCTCCCGCCTCTGGCTGTACTGCTAGACGCCGGCAGAGCAGATGGAGCGGCTGCCGCTGTCTTCTTTCCTTGCTTACGAGGCGAAGGAGAAGGACTACGACGCGCCGGAGCAGCCGGAGCGGCAGCGGGTCTCTTCCGCCCTTGACGACGAGGCGGAGAAGGAGGAGGTTGGCTGCTCGGGCGCGCCGGCGCAGGCGGAGAAGGAGGCGGAGTGCCGCCACGCGCCGGAGAAGGAGGCTGAGTGCCCTGATCACTCGCCGGAGGAAGAGGAGGCGGAGGAGGAGGCGGAGTGCCCTAACTCGCCGGAGGAGGAGGAGGAGGCGGAGGCATCCAGTTCAGAAGGTTTATGAGCTCCTTCCGCCATAGGCATGGAGTCAATAGACAAGAACCCAGCCGAGTCTCCCCTTCACCGGTAGGGTGGTCAAGCTGGAGGTCCTCAAATCCCTCCGTTATTTCGTCCACCGTCACCCTGGCATATCCTTATGGAATAGGACGACAGTGAAAAGTAGCGCCGGGTTCAGGAGGTCGAACAGAGCCGACAGCCGCCTTGACTTTGAAGTTCTGCCATTGCGTCATAAGGTAGCAATGTTGAGACTCCGTGATAGCATCCACAGGGTAGCTAGCAGGAGCCGTCAAGACATGCTCCGGCTGAAGCAGCTCGTTGGAAGCCATGCTGCTTCTCCGCTGAGATGGCGGGGTAGCTTTCGGGGGTAGTTTCGGCAGGTTGCTTGCTGCGAGCTACTTCTTGTTCCTCTAGCGCTTGAACCCTTTCATGCAGCGTCTGAATTTGGGCATGCTCCACTTTTTTCCTCCTCTCCTGGCATTTGTAACCGCCTGCGTCCAGAAAACCAGCCTTCCACGGAACGGAGCCTGGCGTGCCTCGTGTCCGTCCAGGGTGCTCAGGATTCCCGAGGGCCATTGTGAGCTCGTCATTCTCTCTGTCTGGAACGGATGTCCCTTGCTATGTTGCATCAATATAGTGCTTAAGCCTCTTGACTGGTATTGTCATTTGCTCGTCCGTCCAAACGCACTTCCCTGATACAGGGTCCAAGGTTCCGCCAGCCCCGAAGAACCAAGCCCGGCAACGGTCTGGCCAGTTCATTGTATCTAGTTCGATCCCTTTATCAAGTAGATCATTCTCAGCCTTGGCCCACTTAGGCCGGGCTTTGAGGTAGACACCTGACCCCGTGCGATGGTGAAGCTTCTTCTTCGCAATATTTTTCTTGTTTGTCACCGACATGTTCTTACTCTTTTCCGATGTCTTGTGGGCCACAAATGCGGGCCAGTGATCTCCGATCTTCTCATATTTGCCGATGAATTATGGTGTCTCTTCTTTGTCGACAAACATTTTTAGCTCATTCTTCCACCTCCTGAATAGGTCTGCCATCTTCTTAAGAGCATGAGACTTGATTAATTGCTCTTTAACTGGCTTCTCCGGATCCTCCTCTAGTGGTAGGGTGAAATTTGCCTTCAGCTCAGTCCAAAGATCATCTTTCTGCATATCATTGACATAAGACACCTCAGGGTCTTCGTTCTTAGGCTTATACCATTGGTGGATGCTGATCGGGATCTTGTCCCTAACAAGAACCCTGCACTGAGCAGCAAATGCTTCCTTTGTCCAGATGGGTTCAATCGGTTGTCCGTCACGCGCGATTGCTGTGATATCAAACCTTTCATCCGAGCGCTACTTTTTCTTCAGGCCTCGTCTCTTCACCGAAGTTGTGCTCGATCCGAAGGGCTAGAAAAAAGAAGAAAGACGAGAGTTAATTAATATAATGAATGCATCAATTAGCTAGTCAGAACAAGCTTAACTAATATATTTACCTGGCCGGACTCTGTTCAGTCACCGGAGCCATCACCATGGGCTCCTTCTTGCACCAGCATTGGGTCACCGGAGCCATCATAGTCATTTCTTTCCTCCTCCATTATTCGATCACCTTAGCCTGCTTCTTCACCCTGTTCTTCCATACCATCATTGTCGTTAAGATACGGCAAGACATTACCTCTGGCTAAGATTATGTCCCCCAACACCTCTTCTGCTTCCTCGTCTTGTCCGTGCTCCATTGTTTCTGCAAATATTACTACATGGCAATTATTACACAAACATGATAGCATGTGGATATATTAGTGGAAAACGTAGACCTAGCTTATTTCGGGTTTGGGGTGGCCTCGGCAACGCTTCAAGGGTAGGGGCACGGCGGGAGGGGGTAGGAGACCGACATTTTTCTAGGGTTCGGGTGTCCTCGAGAGTTTTGGTCGAGCGAGAGGGTCGGGGGAGGGGGTTCTCCCGTGGTATAAGTTATCACTGTCGAAGTTATCCGGGAGGGGGTTATAGCGACAATGACGACATACATACATGGGAAAATAATGTTATCAGGGAGGGTGTAGGTCGAACCCCCCTCCCTCATGTTGAAGTTATCGGGACACGGGGTATATCGACAACGACATACCCGATAAAAAATAAGAAGAAAAAGAGAAGAAAAAAAAGAGGAGAAGAATAAAGCAATAGAGGAGAAGATTGAAGAAAAAAAAGAGGAAAAAAAAGAGGAGAGAAAATAGATATTCTATTTTCTCTTCTTCTCCTCTATTCCTTTCTTCTTCTCCTCTTCTTTTTCTTCTTTTTTCTTCTTCTTATTTATTTCTCCTCTTCTTCCTATCCTCTTCTTCTCCTTTCTTCCTCTTCTTATTTTCCTTTTTCCTCTCATTCTTTTTCTTCTTCTACCTTTCCTAGCTAGATATATAAAACTTTTCTAAAAATGTAAATTTTGCATATATATAAAACTTTTTCTTTTTCCTTCTTCTTCCTTCCATTCCTTCTTCCTAAATATATAAAACTTTTCTAAAAATGAAACTAACCTAATACTTACTAAATGACAGAACATATATATAAAACATTTCTAAAAATCTAACTTTTGCATATATGTATTTTTGAAACATCATTACAATTGAAAAAATACATACATACATACAATAGAAAATAAATAATGCAAAAAAACATCATACATATAATCATACATCAACATATATGAAAAAACATTACATCCATTGAAAAAAACATCATACGGCGGCGATGGCGGCAGGGGGCAGGGCAGGGCGCGGGGGCTCACTATGGGCGGCATCGGTGACGGCCTGAGGCAGAGGCGGTGGCGCGCGGGGCAGGGGGCGGCGTCGGGGC
>NC_057794.1:10345541-10346235 GCF_018294505.1 Triticum aestivum | reverse complement strand
ACGGGGGCGTCGACGGCGTCGACGGGGTGAGCTGAATCGGGCAGCCTGGCGTCGTCGTTGGCGCGGGGCAACTACAGAGATGAAAATGAAAAACGCTAAGTGTTTGCTTATATAGCAAAGCCATTGGTACCGGTTCGTGGCACCAACTGGGACCAATGGCCCCCTTTGTCCCGGTTGGTGCCACCAACCGGGACCAAAGGTCAGTTTTCGGCAGCCCAAAGGGCGGGAAACAGAGGCCTTTGATCGCGGTTGGTGGCACCAGCCGGGACTAAAGGTGGGCATCGGTCCCGGTTGGTGGCACGAACCGGTACCAATTCCCCCCTTTAGTCCCGGTTGGTGCCACCAACTGGGACCAAAGGCCTTGCGCTGCCCGCGGCCAAAACTTTAGTCCCACCTCGCTAGTTGAGAGGGGCTCGGAGTGGTTTATAAGCCCCACTGCGGCTGCCCTCTCGAGCTCCTCTCAAATGCAGGCTTACAGGCCTAATCTCACATTATGCTGTGTGTGGCCTATTGGGCCTTCTGCGGGCCTGAATCCTGGCCCAGGTTGGGTTTCTAGTCGTATTCAGGCCGTGGTGGCCCCATAGGTGGCAGTTTTTTTATTTTTTTCCAGTTTTATTGTTTTGTTTTTTGCATTATTTATTATCTTTTGTTTTTTGCTTTATTTTTTTTGCTTTTAGGTCAGAAAAATTATAAA
>NC_057794.1:10335852-10344971 GCF_018294505.1 Triticum aestivum | reverse complement strand
TTTTTAATTCTTTTTGCTTTTAGGTCAGAAAAATTACAAACTTTCTATTAGTGCATTAGTTTTAGAAAAATTATAAACTTTCTGTTAGTGCCATTAGTTTTCAAATTTGAATAGTTAAAATTTGAATTCTTTGAAATTTGTGTGTATCACAAGTTTGTGATTAACTTTACTACAAAAATATTTTTTTCCAGTTTTTTGTTTTGTTTTTTGCATTATTTATTTTCTTTCGTTTTTTGCTTTATTTTTTAATTCTTTTTTGCTTTTAGGTCAAAAAAATTATATACTTTCTATTAATGGCAATAGTTTTAGAAAAATTATAAACTTTCTGTTAGTGCCATGAGTTTTCAAATTTGAATAGTTAAAATTTGAATTCTTTGAAATTTGTGTGAATCACAAGTTTGTGATTAACTTTACTAAAAAAATGAGCATAGATGCACCTATAGAGAGAATTCAACCTAAATTTATAATGAATTTCTATGAATTTCAGAGAAATTCACTCTGAATTTAGGTCAAATTCCCTGTATAAGGGCATCTATTTTCACTTTGAGAGGAGCTCAACAAGGCAGAGAGGGACGGGCTTATAAACCGGTGTGAGAGCCCTTCGGTTGGCGAGGTGGGACTAAACTCTGACCGCAACGAGGACCAACACTTTAGTACCGGTTTGTGGCACAAACCGGGACTAATGGTCATGGGCCAGGGGCGAGGCGCATTGGTCCCGGTTCGTGCGTGGAACCGGGACCAAAAGGTCCAGACGAACTGGGACCAATGGCCCACATGGCTGCCCTCTTGAGTGTTCTTGGTGAAAACATAGTTGACAAGGAGCGAACCGAGTATAATGGTATTATAAGGGTCGAACCATAAGACATTAAAGCATTTCAAATGAACTCTGAAAAAGTTGAAAGTTGGCATGATATCATAATTTCACCCACATAGCATGTGCATGTACAAAACGGACAATGCTATCATACTCGTCTGTTACAAAGTTGGCATGGTATCATCATAATAGTTGCGGGAGAAAGTCTTCTCTTTTTCTTAGCTTGTGTCATCTGCTTACTGCGCCATAACCATGGATAATCTTCATCGTTTATCAGGATGCTTGGGTCAGCCTTGACTTTGAAGGGAGGAATTTCATGAAACTTTTCATAATCTTCAGACATGTCTGTCTTTCCCTCCACTCCCACGATGTCCCTTTTTACTGAAAGAACTATGTGGCACTTTGGCTCATCATATGATGTATTCGCTTCCTTAACTTTTCTTTATCTCGGTTTGGTAGACATGTCCTTCACATAGATAACCTGTGCCACATCATTGGCTAGGACGAACGGTTCGTCAGTGTACCCAAGATTTTTCAGATCCACTGTTGTCATTCCGTACTGTGGGTCTACCTGTACCCCGCCTCCTGACAGATTGACCCATTTGCACTTAAACAAAGGGACCTTAAAATCATGTCCATAGTCAAGTTCCCATATGTCCACTATGTAACCATAATATGTGCCATTTCCCCTCTCGGTTGCTGCATCAAAGCGGACACCGCTGTTTTGGTTGGTGCTCTTTTGATCTTGGGCGATCGTGTAAAATGTATTCCCATTTATCTCGTATCCTTTGTAAGTTAATACAGTCAAAGATGGTCCCTTGGACAACAAGTACAGCTCATCACAAACAGTGTTGTCATCTCTGAGACGTGTTTCCAACCAACTGCTGAAAGTCCTGATGTGTTCACATGTAATCCAGTCGTCGCACTGCTCCGGGTGTTTGGAGCGCAGACTATTCTTGTGTTCATTGACATACGGGGTCACCAAGGTAGAGTTCTGTAGAACTGTGTAGTGTGCTTGAGACCAAGAATATCTGTCCCTACATATTATTGAGTCCCCTACAAGCGTGCCTTCTCCAGTCAGTCTCCCCTCATACCGCGATTTAGGGAGACCTATCTTCTTAAGGCCATGAATGAAGTCAACACAAAACCCAATGACATCCTCTGTTTGATGGCCCATGGAGATGCTTCCTTCTGGCCTAGCGCGGTTATGGACATATTTCTTTAGGACTCCCATGAACCTCTCAAAGGGGAACATATTGTGTAGAAATACGGGCCCCAGAATGGCAATCTCGTCGACTAGATGAACTAGGACGTGCATCATGATATTGAAGAAGGATGGTGGGAACACCAGCTCGAAACTGACAAGACATTGCGCCACATCACTCCTTAGCCTTGGTACGATTTCTGGATCGATCACCTTCTGAGAGATTGCATTGAGGAATGCACATAGCTTCATAATGGCTAATCAGACGTTTTCCGGTCCAAGCCCCCTCAATGTAACCGGAAGCAGTTGCGTCATATTCACATGGCAGTCATGAGACTTTAGGTTCTGGAACTTTTTCTCTGGCATATTTATTATTCCCTTTATATTCGACGAGAAGCCAGTCGGGACCTTCATACTAAGCAGGCATTCAAAGAAGATTTCTTTCTCTTCTTTCGTAAGAGTGTAGCTGGCAGGACCTTCATACAGCTTCAGAGGCATGCCGTCTTTTTCGTGCAAACATTGCAGGTCCTCCCATGCCTCAGGTGTATCTTTTGTCTTCCCATACACGCCCAAGAAGCCTAGCAGGTTCACGCAAAGGTTCTTCGTCATGTGCATCACGTCGATTGAAGAGCGGACCTCTAGGTCTTTCCAGTAGGGTAGGTCCCAAAATATAGATTTGTTCTTCCACATGGGTGCGTGTCCCTTAGCGTCATTCGGAACAGCTAGTCTGCCGGGACCCTTTCCAAAGATTACGTGTAAATCATTGACCATAGCAAGTATTGTTGGGGAACGTAGTAATTTCAAAATTTTCCTACGCACACGCAAGATCATGGTGATGCATAGCAATGAGAGGGGAGAGTGTAATCTAGGTACCCTCGTAGACCGACAGCGGACGTGTTATGATAACGCGGTTGATGTAGTCGTACGTCTTCACGGCCCGACCGATCAAGCAACAAAACTACAGCACTTCCGAGTTTTAGCATGCGTTCAGCTCGATGACGATCCCCGGACTCCGATCCAGCAAAGTCTCGGGGAAGAGTTCTGTCAGCACGACAGCGTGGTGACGATCTTGATGTTCTACCGTCACAGGGCTTCGCCTAAGCACCGCTACAATATTATCGAGGAGTATGGTGGAAGGGGGCACCGCACACAGCTAAGAAAACGATCAGGTGGATCAACTTGTGTGTTCTAGGGGTGCCCCCTGCCCCGTATATAAAGGAGCAACGGGAGGAGGCCGGCCGGCCCTAAGGCGCGCCAAGGAGGAGGAGTCCTCCTCCTAGTAGGAGTAGGTCTCCCCTCTTTCCTACTCCTACTAGGAGGGGGAAAGGAAGGGTGTCGGTGTCAAAACCAGGGGATCTCGGGTAGTGGGTCCCGAACTGTGCATCTAGGCCGGATGGTAACAAGAGGCAGGGAACACGATGTTTTACTCAGGTTCGGGCCCTCTTGATGGAGGTAAAACCCTACGTCCTGCTTGATTAATATTGATGATATGGGTAGTACAAGAGTAGATCTACCACGAGATCAAGGAGGCTAAACCCTAGAAGCTAGCCTATGGTATGATTGTTGTATATGGAGTTGATTGCCTACGGACTACAACCCTCCGGTTTATATAGACACGGGATAGGGTTAGGGTTACATAGAGTCGGTTACAATGGTAGGAGATCTTGAATATCCGCATCGCCAAGCTTGCCTTCCACGCCAAGGAAAGTCCCATCCGGACACGGGACGAAGTCTTCAATCTTGTATCTTCATAGTCCTGGAGTCCGGTTGAAGGTATAGTCCGGCTATCTGAACACCCCCTAATCCAGGACTCCCTCAGTAGCCCCCGAACCAGGCTTCAATGACGACTAGTCCGGCGCGTAGATTGTTCGGCATTGCAAGGCGGGTTCTTCTCCAAATCTTGTGTACCTGTTGAATAATGTCCGATTTTCGTAACGTAGCGCACCTTGGCTTCCACGCCCAATAATGGCCGTATTCCACGTGTCAAACGAATGTGAAAAGTCAGGTGTTTTTACATTCACACCCTTAGCCGTATAAACGAGCCGCCTATTTAATGGGATGGGGATTCAGACCCAAACCACACCTTCTCCTCCCCGCGAGTAATCATCAGAGCGCCTCCAGCAAAGGTCCATTCCAACATGGCCAGCCGTCACAGCTCCTCCTCTCGCCCTTCCAGTCCTAAACCTGGAGACTGGGAGAGGTGCTCCATCCCGCACAGCGAGCTAGTGTCGCTTTAGGCCAAGGGATTTCTCCCTCAGGCCTATATGGTTCTGGTCCGAGCCAGACTCGCCACCTATAATGGTGAAGAGCAAGCGGAGAGCACCCCCAGTCCTTCCAAAGGAGAGCGGGTGTGCCTCGTCCCTTATCTCATAAGAGGACTTGGATTTCCAATTCATCCATTTCTCCGCGGGCTTCTGGAGTTCTACGGCCTCCAGCTGCACAATCTCACGCCCGGCTCTATATTGCATATCGCGGGCTTCGTCGCCCTTTGCGAGCTATTCCTGGGTGTTGAGGCTCATTTCGCGCTGTGGAAGAGGTTATTCTGCCTGGTGCCCCGCTCTAAGGAGGGGTCAATGTATCAAGTGGGCGGAGCCGAAGTGTGGCGCATCGCCGGGACCGGATATCTATCCGGAACCCCAAATAAGGCGTCCGAAGACTGGCCTTCGGAATTGTTTTATATAGAGGACGTCCCGCTGCCGGATCCTGTTTGGATCGGCCTTCCTGAGTTCGACAGTGCTCCCTTAAAGAAGCGCCTAAGCTGGCGTCCACGGAGCCCTCAGGGGGAAAGTGACAGGGACATCATTTACCTGATGGGCCGAATAAGATTGTTAGCCCATTCCGGACTGACCATGATCGGGGTTATGGCCGAATGCATTATGCGAGGGGTGCAGCCACTTCAGTATAGAAGCCACCCCATGTGGGACTTCAACGGGGAGGACGACGCCACCCGCTACGGCCGTAAGGGGCCGGATTCGGCTACCGCTCTACTAAAGATCTTGTCCACTTTGTATAAGGGAGAAGAGGAGGAATTTCTCCGTGTCAACCCACAGGGTGGATTCTCTATGCATAATCCACCAAGCTGGGTAAGCGGTCGCATTTACATGCCCATTCATTTTGTATTCCCATTGTTAAATATTTAGTCTAACGACTTCAACGCAGGAACTGCGCTGGGCTGTTAAGGAAATAAACAGCCCTCCTCCACAACCCGAGGACCCAGGAAGGTCCCTCGACCCGGCCTCTCAAGAAGATCCGACATATCTGTGGAGCTGATTGATGGAGTGTTCCATCAATTGAGCAAGGACAACGCCTTGGTGGCCATTACGGCCGATTACCCAGGGCTAATCCCGGCCTCCCAGGTAACTGAGATCGAAGTCCCAGTACCCCGAATAGGTGTCCGCCCTCTCATGTTTGTAGTTTTCTGATTACAACCGAGCTTTGCAGGGGAGGTTTTTGAGGCGGGAGGCCGAACCTGTGGCGGCTAGCCAACGAGGGGCCGCAGGGCCCCGTGGGGTAAAAAGGAATGCAGTCCGGACTGAGACACCGGCGCAAAGGTACAGCGCACCCTCCCTTTCCCTGGTGTTATTCTTTCAGGGCATATTAACGTTCGTGCTATCTTCAGGAAGAAGAGACCTCGCCGGACTATATCCGGAGGGGTTGCCAATCATGCCTCCACCAGCCAGGCTCCAACGCCTGGCCCGGGAGCGGAAGCGAACACAAGGCGCGCACCGGACGCTCCTCCGACAGAGGATGCGGACAGGCTGTCTGCCACAAATTCTGAATTGGAGAGTGCCATGAACCACAGGCGTTGCCGGACAGTTCTACGCGACACTTGTTTCTCCCAAGAGGCTTTAGATGCCTTTAATTCGGGAGATGCGTACCTCCGTGCCGCTCAAAATGGTTTAGCCAGAGCCACGGAGCAGTATGTAAAAGACATACGGGTAAGAAATTTTTTGTTAAATACATACATATATATATATATATATATATATATATATATATATATATATATATATATATATATATATATATATATATATATATATATATGCCAGTAGCCCCCGAGACTTGAAGCAGTTAGAGCAACTGATTTAAGGATCATGTAATATGCAGCTTCTTATAGAGAAGAATACCGTACTGTCCCAGGAGCTGGAAAAGTGCAAGGCCCAACTAGAGGCCGGACTAGCCGCAGCAGGGGAGTCCAAAGAGACCCCCTCAGGTAAGATACACTTCGAAAGATTAGTATTGTGCGGTGTGGGTGCAAATCTGACAAATCATTTTGCAGATGGCGCCGGGCTCGATCCGGACAAGCAACAACTCTTACGCCGGCTAAAGGCCGGTGAGAGTATGTTGACAAGGGTGAGGTGAGAGAAGAATGATCTTCAGGATGCCAACACCAAGCTGGACATCGAACTTAAAGATGTTCGTGGCCAGCTGTCGGACTCCACGAAGGAGAATCAGCGGCTTCGACGCGGCATTTTTAGTAAGTGCTTGAACGAACTTTGAAAAAAGAGTTCGGCGAGGAAGTCAACTAACAAAGTAATGTCTGTAGGTATGCTCACAGGTCGGCCTGCAGAGGAGATGCCCGGTTCTACGGGTGACCTTCTTCCCGAACTCTTGCAACTGCACGAGCGAATTCGGCAGGCGATGCGGGGTATTGCCCAAGCCTTATGGCCTGCCCACTCCGTGCCAGAGGGCCTTGGAGAGCTTGCGGAGTAGCTGAAGGGAGCTCGGCGGCGCTTTCGATTGTGGAAGATATCGGCCTGCCGACAAGGCGCTAGGGAGGCCTGGGCCATGGTGAAGACCTGTTTTATGAAGTCTGACCCAAACCACATGGCCGAGGTCGGACCAGTGGGGCCTGACGGGAAGGAGATCCCTGTAAGCTTAGTATACGGCCAAGTAGAATTGGCCGCGAAGTATTCCTAGCAGGACTGTAAATTAGACAGCCTGTTAGATGGTATAGAAGAGGAATACAATCAGTTAGAATGATGGTGTAATTTTGAAATGACATGTGTAATGCCTTCTAGCCGGATTGTAGATCGTTTGTCGTTGCCGACCTTTTCGCTTCAACCTCAGGACTGACGGTCCGGAGTGTGTCCGAATACCCTAGCGGTTATATAAGAACCGGGGTATGCGTGGAGACCAGGCGTAGGGGTCATCAGTGCTTTATCAGACAAGTGCCCAACTAGTTATGTTATATTACATGGTTAGTAAGAAACATCTTCCAAAGAGAATAGTTCCGTTAAGGGTTCCTTTCGCTGGGAGGCATGCCCTAAGGTGCATGTCTGGACTGCGTGAAGAGACGCAAAAAAAGCATCTGGTGGCGCATAAAATGAGTAAAAAGATCATCTTTTATTTCACCGACCGAATATTCCCTTAAGAACGCTAGCTTTTGGCTTCACCCAGTCTGAGGTACACATCCGGCTGACCCGACAGTAACAATCGCAGAGGTGCTCCCTTTACCGCCTAGCCGAACAATCGGGAACGTAGGGGTAAGCACAGGAGCCAGGCAGCCCAGCATGGCCAAAACTTAAGTCATATCGATGCATATAATGGTGAAGAAAAAAGGTACATGCGGAAGTTTGACGCATGTGTTGGGCGTGAAGCCCGTATAAATAAGCTTCTGTTAAAGAAGCCCCAAGGTTTAATGAGCGTGAGTGGCACGTCACTAGATGAGCCTTTAAGGGCTATAGAAGAAAAGAGGGGAAGGAGAGAAATGTAAGACAAAAAAATGCAAAAAATGGACAGAGGAAGGAGACGAACACAGAGTCCAGCGCTAGGTATAGAATCTTCGGAGACGGGTGGCGTTCCACGGGTTCGGCTCGAGTCGGTTATCCGACGCATCTTGCAGGCGGTACACCCCACCAGTCAGGACTTGGTCGATTATGAATGGACCTTCCCACTTGGGCTTGAGTTTGTCCTTTTTCTTATCCGGCAGGCGTAGAACTAGTTCGCCAACATTGTAATTTTTGGCCCATACTTCTCTGCTTTGATATCTTCGGGCCTGCTGTTGATAAAATGCGGAACGGGCTTTTTCCACGTCGCACTCCTCCTCCAAGGCGTCCAAGTTGTCCTGCCGATCAAACTCGGCTTCTCTTTCTTCGTACATGCGCACTCTAGGTGAGTCATGAATTATGTCGCAGGGCAGAACTACCTCTGCGCCGTACACCATAAAGAATGGTGTGTATCCGGTGGTGCAATTTGGCGTGGTCCGCAGCCCCCATAGCACGGAGTCGAGCTCATCTACCCAGTGCGTGTTAGATTCCTTGAGGGACCGCACCAGTCTGGGTTTAATGCCGCTCATGATAATACCATTTGCACGTTCGACCTGGCCGTTGGTTTGTGGGTGATAGACGGAAGCATAATCGAGCTTGATGCCCATGTTTTTGCACCAAAGTTTTACCTCGTCGGCGGTAAAGTTTGTACCGTTATCGGTTATGATGCTATGGGGGACGCCATAATGGTGTACAACCCCGGATATGAAGTCTATCACAGGTCCGGATTCGGCCATTTTAACAGGCTTGGCTTCTATCCATTCGGTGAATTTATCCACCATGTCCAGTAAGTATTTTTTCTTATCGGTCCCACCTTTAAGGGGTCCGACCATGTCAAGCCCCCAGACGGCAAAAGGCTAGGTGATGGGTATAGTTTGGAGTGCGGTGGGTGGCATATGGCTTTGGTTGGCAAAAAGTTGGCAACCAGCGCATCATTGGACTAGGTCCTGAGCGTCTACCTGGGCCGTCGGCCAATAAAAGCCTGTACGGAAAGCGTTGCTAACAAGGGACCGAGCAGCGGCGTGGTGACCACCGAGTCCGGCATGAATTTCAGCCAGAAGGTTCCGCCCTTCCTGTTCGGAGATGCACCTTCGAAGGACTCCGGTAGTGCTTTTCTTATAAAGCTCTCCCTCGTGGACTCTATAGGCTTTAGATCGCCGCACTATGCAGCGGGCCTCGTTTTGGTCCTCCGGGAGTTCCTGCCTAGTAAGGTAGGCTAGGAATGGTTCTGTCCACGGGGCGATAACCGCCATTATTACGTGGGCTGAAGGTGTAATTTCATTGGCAGAGCCTCCAATTGTGTCAGATTGTTCGGCGTCGAGTGGTGCGG
>NC_057794.1:10324214-10335498 GCF_018294505.1 Triticum aestivum | reverse complement strand
CGTTTTTCTCCGATGCGTGCCAGGACGTCCGCTGCTTGATTGTTTTCTTGGGTTATATGGTGAAACTCCAGCCCTTCGAACCGAGCTGACATTTTTAGGACGGCGTTGCGGTAAGCAGCCATTTTTGGGTCCTTGGCGTCGAAGTCTCCATTTATTTGGGATATTGCGAGGTTTGAATCCCCGCGTACCTCTAGGCGCTGGATACCCATGTATACTGCTATCCGGAGCCCATGTAGGAGGGCCTCATATTTGGCTGCATTGTTGGAATCCGTGTACATGATCTGGAGCACATACTGGACTATGTCTCCTGTGGGGGACGTCAGGACGACGCCAGCCCCCAGTCCGGCCAACATTTTGGAGCCATCGAAATGCATAATCCAGTTTGAATATGTGCCGTACTCTTTAGGGAGCTCGGCCTCCGTCCATTCTGCGACGAAGTCGGCCAAAACTTGCGATTTAATAGCTCGCCGTGGCTTATAGGTTATATCGAACGGGAGAAGCTCGATGTCCCATTTTGCAATCCGGCCCGTTGCATCGCGGTTGTTGATAATATTGTTGAGTGGTACTTCTGAGGCTACTATTATGGAACACTCTTGAAAGTAGTGTTGTAGCTTCCGGGATGCCATGAATACCGCGTATGCCATCTTTTGATAATGCAGGTACCGTGATTTGCATGGAGTGAGGACAGTGGACATGTAGTAGACCGGCCTTTGAAGGGGGAATTTGTGTCGTCCGTTTCCCGCTCGACAACGAGCACAGCGCTGACAACTTGATGTGTTGCTGCAATGTACAATAACATTGGTTCGCCGGTGTTCGGCGTGGCCAGGACTGGGTTTGTTGCCAATATGGCTTTTATTTCATCAAGTCCGGCCGTGGCAGCATCCGTCCACTCGAAGTGTTCGGTGCACCGAAGGAGGCGATAGAGGGGTAGTGCCTTTTCTCCCAAGCGGGAGATGAAGCGGCTTAAAGCCGCCACGCATCCGGTTAATTTTTGTATTTGTTTGAGGTCCTTTGGGATATCCAATTGTGACAAAGCTTAGATCTTGGCTGGATTTGCTTCAATTCCTCTACGGGATACAATGAAGCCCAAGAGCTTTCCGGCTGGAACGCCGAAGACGCATTTTTCTGGGTTGAGCTTGATGTCATATTTTCGGAGGTTATCGAATGTAAGCCTCAGGTCGTCTACTAGAGATTCGACATGTCTTGATTTGATGACCACATCATCCACATATGCCTCCACTGTTTTGCCGATCTGGTTTGCCAGACATGTCTGGATCATGCGCTGATATGTTACGCCGGCGTTTTTCATCCCGAAGGGCATTGTGTTGAAGCAGAATGGGCCATATGGTGTGATGAATGCTGTTGCAGTTTGGTCTGATTCTGCCATCTTGATTTGATGGTAACCGGGGTATGCATCGAGGAAACACAACAAATCGTTTCCTGTGGTGGCATCGATAATTTGATCGATACGGGGGAGGGGGAAGGGATCCTTTGGGCAGGCATTGTTAAGGTCTTTAAAATCGACACACAGGCGCCAGGATTTGTCCTTCTTTGGTACCATCACCAGGTTTGCTAGCCAGTCCGGATGTTTTATGTCTCTAATGAATCCGGCCTCTAATAGCTTGGCTACCTCCTCTCCCATAGCCTGTCTCTTGGGTTCGGAAAAATGCCGAAGGGCTTGTTTGACAGGTTTGAATCCTTTTAGGATATTTAAGATGTGTTCGGCCAGCCTGCGTGGGATCCCTGGCATGTCTGAAGGGTGCCAGGTGAAAATGTTCCAGTTCTCTCGTAGGAACTCTCGCAGTGCGGCGTCTACATCAGGGTTCAGTCATGCCCCGATGGAAGCTGTTTTATTGGGGTCCGTTGGATGGACCTGGAATTTGACTATTTTGTCAGCTGGCTTGAAGGATGTGGATTTGGATCTCTTGTCGAGTATCACATCATCCCTGTTAACCGTGGAGCGCAGCGCAGTCAGTTCCTCGGCCGCTAAGGCTTCGGATAGTGCCTCAAGGGCTAATGCGGCCGTCTTGTTTTCGGTGCGGAGTGCTATGTCCGGATCACTAGCTAGAGTGATAATTCCGTTCGTCCTGGGCATCTTAAGCTTCATGTACCCGTAATGGGGTATTGCTTGGAAGATTGTGAATGCTTCCCGCCCTAGTAAAGCGTGATATCCGCTTTTGAACGGGGCCACCTGAAACGTGACTTCTTCGGACCTGTAATTATCTGGCGTGCCGAACACCACATCTAGTGTGATTTTTCCTGTGCAGCGCGCTTCCCGACTGGGGATTATTCCTCTAAAGGTTGTGCTACTTCGCTCGACGCGGTTCCAGTCTATTTCCATTTTTTGAAGGGTTTCCTCATAAATGAGGTTCAGTCTGCTGCCTCCATCCATGAGCACCTTGGTGAGGCGAAAGCCGTCCACTATGGGACTGAGGACCAATGCGGCTGGTGCTCGGGCTGTTCGGAATCTAGGTTCATCACTTGCGTTGAAGGTAATGGCAGTGTCGCTCCATGGATTTATTGTTGCAACTTGATAGACTTCGGCGAGGCTGCGGAGTGTTCTTTTTCGCACATTGTTTGATGTGAAAGTCTTGAAGACTGTGAGAATGGTACTGGTGTCCTTGGGCTGGCTTTCTGCGGCTTCCGGAATTAAGAGGTCCTCGCCGATTTTGGCCACCTGCCGGAGTATCCAACGTGCTCTAAGGCTGTGAGTTGGTGTGGCGTCCTCTGTACTATGAATTCTACAGGGTCCATCAAGCCATCTTTCCAGTACGGTTCCATGCCCTGTAGAGGGTTTTGGCTTTTTGGTGTTTATCCTGTGATAATGCACCGTCTTAGTTCGGACGGGATTACTATTCAAGGCCGGATTATCCCAAAAATTTATTTTGGTTTTCCAGGCGCTTTCCATCGCACAGTATTTTTGTACTATGGACGCCAAGTCAGTGAAGCGTGTGATATCATGACGACTTACGTCGTTAAGGATTCCCTTGTCCGTGCAATTACTGCAGAAAATTGAGATTGCGTCTTCCTCGCGGCAATCCTTTATCCTGTTCATAACCAGGAGGAATCTGGCCCAGTAATGATGTATTGTTTCCTTGGGCCTCTGCTTGATTTGGGAGAGATCGCTTATGATCGGGTGGGCGGGTGTCGTTGAATCTGAAACCTCACCCAATCCAAGATTCGTAGGCCGAAGAGTTTCCGAACTCTGAAGTTCGGATTCTTGGATGTTGTCCAGTGAATCTGGCCCGTTGCCTGATCCTAAGCTCAGGTCTTGAGTTACATCTCCCCCTCCGCGGGTATCCGACTTGGAGGGGTCGGGAATTCAGACGTAGCTAGTCCTTAAAATAGATGAAGGGTCGCCGCACTGCATCTCTACCACGGCAACGTGGTGGGTGACTTGGGGAGAGTTAATTTCTCTTAGATTGGGTTTAAGCCCAACCTGGTCGTAATCAGTAGCGACCCCCAGGGCGGCGATGCGATCCAAGAGCTTGTTTACGGAAGAGAGCCCCATTGGATCTAGCTGCTCGACGAGCTCCGAGCTGACGTGTAGGTTGCTTTTGATGACCCGAGAGGTCACCGTCGGCGCAACAGCCAAACAGGCGGTCATGAGGAAACCACCTAGCCGGAAGTTTTGGCCGACAGCCAAGGCTCCCTTAGCAACGGCGCCGTCTTTAAAGACGGGAGGAGGCATCCTTCCTGATTGTGACGGCACAGAGGAACTCTCAATGAAAGCACCAATGTCGGTGTCAAAACCGGCGGATCTCGGGTAGTGGGTCCCGAACTGTGCGTCTAGGCCCAATGGTAACAGGAGGCAGGGAACACGATGTTTTACCCAGGTTCGGGCCCTCTTGATGGAGGTAAAACCCTACGTCTTGCTTGATTAATATTGATGATGTGGGTAGTACAAGAGTAGATCTACCACGAGATCAAGGAGGAACCCTAGAAGCTAGCCTATGGTATGATTGTTGTATATGGAGTTGATTGCCTACGGACTACAACCCTCCGGTTTATATAGACACCGGATAGGGTTAGGGTTACATAGAGTCGGTTACAATGGTAGGAGATCTTGAATATCCGCATCGCCAAGCTTGCCTTCCACGCCAAGGAAAGTCCCATCCGGACACGGGACGAAGTCTTCAATCTTGTATCTTCATAGTCCTGGAGTCCGGTTGAAGGTATAGTCTGGCTATCCGAACACCCCCTAATCCAGGACTCCCTCAAAGGGGGAGAGGGAGAAGGAAAGGGCGGCGCCGCCCCCCTTCTCCTAGTCCAATTCGGACCAGAGGGGGAGGGGGCACGCGGCCCACCCTGGCCGCCCCTCTCTCTCTCTCCACTAAGGCCCATAAGGCCCATTACTTCTCCGGGGGGGGGGGTCCGGTAACCCTCCGGCACTCCGGTTTTCTCCGAAATCACCCGGAACACTTCCGGTGTCCGAATATAGTCGTCCAATATATCAATCTTTATGTGTCGACCATTTCAAGACTCCTCATCATGTACGTGATCACATCCGGGACTTCGAACTAACTTCGGTACATCAAAACTCATAAACTCATAATATAACTGTCATCGAAACCTTAAGCGTGCGGACCCTACGGGTTCGAGAACAATGTAGACATGACCGAGACATGTCTCCGGTCAATAACCAATAGCGAAACTTGGATGCTCATATTGGCTCCCACATATTCTACGAAGATCTTTATTGGTCAGACCGCATAACAACATACGTTGTTCCCTTTGTCATCGGTATGTTACTTGCCCGAGATTCGATCGTCGGTATCTTCATACCTAGTTCAATCTCGTTACCGGCAAGTGTCTTTACTCGTTTCGTAATACATCATCTCACAACTAACTCATTAGTTGCAATGCTTGCAAGGCTTATGTGATGTGCATTACCGAGAGGGCCAAGAGATACCTCTCCGACAATCGGAGTGACAAATCCTAATCTCGAAATACGCCAGCCCAACATTTACCTTTGGAGACACCTGTAGAGCTCCTTTATAATCACCCAGTTACGTTGTGATGTTTGGTAGCACACAAAGTGTTCCTCCGGCAAACGGGAGTTGCATAATCTCATAGTCATAGGAACATGTATAAGTCATGAAGAAAGCAATAGCAACACACTAAACGATCGGGTGCTAAGCTAATGGAATGGGTCATGTTAATCACATCATTCTCCTAATAATGTGATCCTGTTAATCAAATGACAACACATGTCTATGGGTAGGAAACATAACCATCTTTGATTAACGAGCTAGTCAAGTAGAGGCATACTAGTGACGTTTCGTTTGTCTATGTATTCACACAAGTATTATGTTTCCGGATAATACAATTCTAGCATGAATAATAAACATTTTATCATGATATAAGGAAATAAAATAATAACATTATTATTGCCTCTAGGGCATATTTCCTTCAGTCTCCCACTTGCACTAGAGTCAATAATCTAGATTACACAATAATGATTCTAACACCCATGGAGCTTTGGTGCTGATCATGTTTTGCTCGTGGAAGAGGCTTAGTCAATGGGTCTGCAACATTCAGATCCGTATGTATCTTGCAAATCTCTATGTCTCCCACCTGGACTAGATCCCGGATGGAATTGAAGCATCTCTTGATGTGCTTGGTTCTCTTGTGAAATCTGGATTCCTTTGCCAAGGTAATTGCACCAGTATTGTCACAAAAGATTTTCATTGGATCCGATGCACTAGGTATGACACCAAGATCGGATATGAACTCCTTCATCCAGACTCCTTCGTTTGCTGCTTCTCAAGCGGCTATGTACTCTGCTTCACATGTAGATCCTGCCACAACGCTTTGTTTAGAACTGCACCAACTGACAGCTCCACCGTTTAATGTAAACACGTATCCGGTTTGCGATTTAGAATCGTCCGGATCAGTGTCAAAGCTTGCATCAACGTAACCATTTACGATGAGCTCTTTGTCACCTCCATATATGAGAAACATATCCTTAGTCCTTTTCAGGTATTTCAGGATGTTCTTGACCGCTATCCAGTGATCCACTCCTGGATTACTTTGGTACCTCCCTGCTAGACTTATAGCAAGACACACATTATGTCTGGTACACAACATTGCATATATGATAGAGCCTATGGCTGAAGCATAGGGAACATCTTTCATTTTCTCTCTATCTTCTGCATTGGTCGGGCATTGAGTCTTACTCAATTTCACACCTTGTAACACAGGCAAGAATCCTTTCTTTGCTTGATCCATTTTGAACTTCTTCAAAATTTTGTCAAGGTATGTGCTTTGTGAAAGTCCAATTAAGTGTCTTGATCTATCTCTATAGATCTTAATGCCCAATATGTAAGCAGCTTCACCGAAGTCTTTCATTGAAAAACTCTTATTCAAGTATCCCTTTATGCTATCCAGAAATTCTATATCATTTCCGATTAGTAATATGTCATCTACATATAATATCAGAAATGCTACAGAGATCCCACTCACTTTCTTGTAAATACAGGCTTCTCGAAAAGTCTGTACAAGACCA
Organism: Triticum aestivum; assembly: GCF_018294505.1. NCBI lineage: Eukaryota > Viridiplantae > Streptophyta > Magnoliopsida > Poales > Poaceae > Triticum > Triticum aestivum. The sequence goes on along the minus strand of NC_057794.1, from coordinate 10,328,990 downwards.
ATTGCTTTGATCACACTATCAAAGCGTTTATTCCAACTCCGAGAGGCTTGCACCAGTCCATAAATGGATCGCTGGAGCTTGCACACTTTGTTAGCTCCCTTTGGATCGACAAAAGCTTCCGGCTGCATCATATACAACTCTTCTTCCAGAAATCCATTCAGGAATGCAGTTTTGACATCCATCTGCCAACTTTCATAATCATAAAATGCGGCAATTGCTAACATGATTCGGACAGACTTAAGCATCGCTACGGGTGAGAAGGTCTCACCGTAGTCAATCCCTTGAACTTGTCGAAAACGTTTTGCGACAAGTCGAGCTTTGTAGACAATAACATTACCGTCAGCATCAGTCTTCTTCTTGAAGATCCATTTATTCTCAATTGCTTGCCGATCTTTGGGCAAGTCAACCAAAGTACACACTTTGTTCTCATACATGGATCCCATCTTAGATTTCATGGCTTCAAGCCATTTTGCGGAATCTGGGCTCACCATCGCTTCTCCATAGTTCCTGGGTTCATCATGATCTAATAGCATGACTTCTAGAACAGGATTACCGTACCATTCTGGTGCGGATCTTACTCTGGTTGATCTACGAGGTTTAGTAGTATCTTGTTCTGAAGTTTCATGATCATCATCATTAGCTTCCTCACTAATTGGTTTAGGTGTCACAGAAACTGGTTTCTGTGATGTACTACTTTCCAATAAGGGAGCAAGTACAGTTACCTCATCAAGTTCTACTTTCCTTCCACTCACTTCTTTCGAGAGAAACTTCTTCTCTAGAAAGTTTCCGAATTTAGCAACAAAAGTCTTGCCTTCAGATCTGTGATAGAAGGTGTATCCAATAGTTTCCTTTGGATATCCTATGAAGACACATTTCTCTGATTTGGGTTCGAGCTTATCAGGTTGAAGCTTTTTCACATAAGCATCGCAGCCCCAAACTTTCAGAAACAACAACTTTGGTTTCTTGCCAAACCATAGTTCATAAGGCGTCGTCTCAACGGATTTTGATGGTGCCCTATTTAACGTGAATGCAGCCGTCTCTAGAGCATAACCCCAAAATGATAGCTGTAAATTAGTAAGAGACATCATAGATCGCACCATATCAAATAAAGTACGATTATGACATTCAGACACACCATTACGCTGTGGTGTTCCGGGTGGCGTGAGTTGCGAAACTATTCCGCATTGTTTCAAATGTACACCAAACTCGTAACTCAAATATTCTCCTCCATGATCAGATCGTAGGAATTTTATTTTCTTGTTATGATGATTTTCAACTTCACTCTGAAATTCGTTGAACTTTTCGAATGTTTCAGACTTATGTTTCATTAAGCAGATATACCCATATCTGCTTAAGTCATCTATGAAGGTGAGAAAATAACGATACTTCCCGTGAGCCATAACACTCATCGGACCGCATACATTAGTATGTATTATTTCCAATAAGTCAGTTGCTCGCTCCATTGTTCCGGAGAACAGAGTCTTAGTCATCTTGCCCATGAGGCATGGTTCGCAAGCATCAAGTGATTCATAATCAAGTGATTCCAAAAGTCCATCAGCATGGAGTTTCTTCATGCGCTTTACACCAATATGACCTAAAGGGCAGTGCCACAAATATGTTGCACTATCATTATTAACTTTGCATCTTTTGGTTTCAATATTATGAATATGTGTATCACTACGATCGAGATCCAATGAACCATTTTCATTGGGTGTGTAACCATATAAGGTTTTATTCATGTAAACAGAACAACAATTTATTCTCTTACTTAAATGAATAACTGTATTGCAATAAACATGATCAAATCATATTCATGCTCAAAGCAAACACCAAATAACACTTATTTAGGTTCAACACTAATCCCGAAAGTATAGGGACTGTGCGATGATGATCATATCAATCTTGGAACTATTTCCAACACACATCGTCACTTCACCCTTAACTAGTTTATGTTCATTCCGCAACTTTCGTTTCGAGTTACTACTCTTAGCAACTAAACCAGTATCAAGTACCGAGGGGTTGTTACGAACACTAGTAAAATACACATCAATAATCTGTATATCAAATATACCTTTGTTCACTTTGCCATCCTTCTTATCCGCCAGTTACTTGGGGTAGTTCCGCTTCTAGTGACCAGTCCCTTTGCAGTTAAGCACTTAGTCTCAGGCTTAGGTCCAGACTTGGGCTTCTTCACTTGAGCAGCAACTTGCTTGCCGTTCTTCTTGAAGTTCCCTTTCTTTCCCTTTGCCCTTTTCTTGAAACTAGTGGTCTTGTTAACCATCAACACTTGTTGTTTTTCTTGATTTCTACCTTCGTCGATTTCAGCATCATGAAGAGCTTGGGAATTACTTTCGTCATCCCTTGCATATTATAGTTCATCACGAAGTTCTACTAACTTGGTGATGGTGACTAGAGAATTCTATCAATCACTATTTTATCTGGAAGATTAACTCCCACTTGATTCAAGCGATTGTAGTACCCAGACAATCTGAGCACATGCTCACTGCTCGAGCTATTCTCCTCCATCTTTTAGCTATAGAACTTGTTGGAGACATCATATCTCTCAACTTGGGTATTTTACTTGAAATATTAACTTCAACTCCTGGAACATCTCATATGGTCCATGACGTTCAAAACGTCTTTGAAGTCCCGATTCTAAGTTGTTAAGCATGGTGCACTAAACTATCAAGTAGTCATCATATTGAGCTAGCCAAACGTTCATAACGTCTGTATCTGCTCCTGCAATAGGTCTGTCACCTAGCGGTGCATCAAGGACATAATTCTTCTGTGCAGCAATGAGGATAAACCTCAGATCACGGATCCAATCCGCATCATTGCTACTAACATCTTTCAACTTAGTTTTCTCTAGGAACATTTCAAAAATAAAACAGGGGAGCTAAACGCGAGCTATTGATCTACAACATAGATATGCTAATACTAACAGGACTAAGTTCATGATAAATTTAAGTTCAATTAATCATATTACTTAAGAACTCCCACTTAGATAGACACCCCTCTAATCCTCTAAGTGATCATCATGTGAGATGGAGTAGTTTCAATGGTGAACATCACTATGTTGATCATATCTACTATATGATTCACGCTCGACCTTTCGGTCTCCGTGTTCCGAGGCCATATCTGTTATATGCTAGGCTCGTCAAGTTTAACCTGAGTATTCCACGTGTGCAACTGTTTTGCACACGTTGAATTTGAATGTAGAGCCTATCACACCCGATCATCACGTGGTGTCTCAGCACGAAGAACTTCCGCAACGGTGCATACTCTAGGAGAACACTTATAACTTGATAATTTAGTGAGACATTGTCTTATAAAGCTACCGCCGAACTAAGCAAAATAAGATGTATAAAAGATAAACATCACATGCAATCATAATATGTGACATGATATGGCCATCATCATCTTGTGCCTTTGATCTCCATCTCCAAAGCATCATCATGATCTCCCTCGTCACCGGCATGACACCATGATCTCCATCATCTTGATCTATATCAATGTGTCGTCACATGGTTGTCTCGCCAACAATTGCTCTTGCAACTATTGCTATCGCATAGCGATAAAGTAAAGCAATTATTTGGCGCTTGCATCTTATGCAATAGAGAGATAACCATAAGGCTTTTGCTAGTTGCCGATAACTTCAACAAAACATGATCATCTCATACAACAACTTATATCTCATCACATCTTGACCATATCACAGCACAACATGCCCTGCAAAAACAAGTTAGACGTCCTCTACTTTGTTGTTGCAAGTTTTACGTGGCTGCTACGGGCTGAGCAAGAACCGTTATTACCTATGCATCAAAACCACAACGATAGTTTGTCAAGTTGGTGTTGTTTTAACCTTCGCAAGGACCGGGCGTAGCCACACTCGGTTCAAATAAAGTTGGAGAAACTGACACCCGCCAGCCACCTGTGTGCAAAGCACGTCGGTAGAACCAGTCTCGTGTAAGCGTACGCGTAATGTCGTTCCGGGCCGCTTCATCCAACAGTACCACCGAACCAAAGTATGACATGCTGGTAAGCAGTATGACTTATATCGCCCACAACTCACTTGTGTTCTACTCGTGCATATTACATCAGCGCATAAAACCTAGGCTCGGATGCCACTGTTGGGGAACGTAGTAATTTCAAAATTTTCCTACGCACACGCAAGATCACGGTGATGCATAGCAACGAGAGGGGAGAGTGTAATCTACGTACCCTCGTAGACCGATAGCGGAAGCGTTATGACAACGCGGTTGATGTAGTCGTACGTCTTCACGGCCCGACCGATCAAGCACCGAAACTACGTCACCTCCGAGTTTTAGCACACGTTCAGCTCGATGACGATCCCCGAACTCCGATCTAGCAAAGTGTCGGGGAAGAGTTCCGTCAGAACGACGGCGTGGTGACGATCTTGATGTTCTACCGTCGCAGGGCTTCGCCTAAGCACCGCTACAATATTATCGAGGAGTATGGTGGAAGGGGGCACCACACACGGCTAAGAAAACGATCACGTGGATCAATTTGTGTCTTCTAGGGGTGCCCCCTGCCCCCGTATATAAAGGAGCAAGGGGAGGAGGCCGGCCGGCCCTATGGTGCGCCAAGGAGGAGGAGTCCTCCTCCTAGTAGGAGTAGGACTCCCCTCTTTCCTACTCCTACTAGGAGGGGGAAAGGAAGGGGGAGAGGGAGAAGGAAAGGGGGGCGCCGCCCCCATTCTCCTAGTCCAATTCGGACCAGAGGGGGAGGGGGCATGAGGCCCACCCTGGCCACCCC
>NC_057794.1:10273864-10323952 GCF_018294505.1 Triticum aestivum | reverse complement strand
CCGGAACACTTTCGGTGTCCGAATATAGTCGTCCAATATATCAATCTTTATGTCTCGACCATTTCGAGACTCCTCGTCATGTCCGTGATCACATCCGGGACTCCGAACTAACTTCGGTACATCAAAAATCATAAACTCATAATATAACTGTCATCGAAACCTTAAGCGTGCGGACCCTACGGGTTCGAGAATAATGTAGACATGACCGAGACATGTCTTCGGTCAATAACCAATAGGGGAACCTGGATGCTCATATTGGCTCCCACATATTCTACGAAGATCTTTATTGGTCAGACCGCATAACAATGTACGTTGTTCCCTTTGTCATCGGTATGTTACTTGCCCGAGATTCAATCGTCGGTATCTTAATACCTAGTTCAATCTCGTTACCGGCAAGTCTCTTTACTCGTTCCGTAATACATCATCTCACAACTAACTCATTAGTTGCAATACTTGCAAGGCTTATGTGATGTGCATTACCAAGAGGGCCCAGAGATACCTCTCCGACAATCGGAGTGACAAATCCTAATGTCGAAATATGCCAACCCAACATTTACCTTTGGAGACACTTGTAGAGCTCCTTTATAATCACGCAGTTATGTTGTGACGTTTGGTAGCACACAAAGTGTTCCTCCGGCAAACGGGAGTTGCATAATCTCATAGTCATAGGAACATGTATAAGTCATGAAGAAAGCAATAGCAACACACTAAACGATCGGGTGCTAAGCTAATGGAATGGGTCATGTCAATCACATCATTTTTCTAATAATGTGATCCCGTTAATCAAATGACAACACATGTCTATGGTTAGGAAATATAACCATCTTTGATTAACGAGCTAGTCAAGTAGAGGCATACTAGTGACATTTAGTTTGTCTATGTATTCACACAAGTATTATGTTTCCGGATAATACAATTCTAGCATGAATAATAAGCATTTTATCATGATATAAGGAAATAAAATAATAACATTATTATTGCCTCTAGGGCATATTTCCTTCAAGTACGTGATCACCGGTACGCATGGCGGGCTTCTTCCGGTGATCTGCCTCGCCTTTGAAATGCTTGCCCTTCTTTCGACATTGATGGTTGGTCGGAAGAAATCGACGATGGCCCAGATACACATTCTTCCTGCATTTTCCAGGTATATACTTTCAGTTTCATCTACACAGTGCGTGCATGCATGGTATCCCTTGTTTGTCTGTCCTGAAAGGTTACTGAGAGAGGGCCAATCGTTGATGGTTACAAACAACAACGCATGCAGGTTAAATTCCTCCTGTTTGTGCTCCTCCCACGTACGTACACCGTTTCCATTCCACAGCTGTAAAATTTCTTCAACTAATGGCCTTAGGAACACATCAATGTCGTTGCCAGGTTGCTTAGGGCCTTGGATGAGAACTGGCATCCTAATGAACTTCCGCTTCATGCACATCCAAGGAGGAAGGTTATACATACATAGAGTCACAGGCCAGGTGCTGTGATTGCTGCTCTGCTCCCTGAAAGGATTAAAGCCATCTGTGCTTAAACCAAACCATACATTCCTTGGGTCACTTGCAAACTTAGGCTAGTACTTTCTCTCGATTTTTCTCCACTGCGACCCGTCAGCGGGTGCTCTCAACTTCCCGTCTTTCTTACGGTCCTCACTGTGCCATCGCATCAACTTCGCATGCTCTTCGTTTCTGAACAGACGTTCCAACCGTGGTATTATAGGAGCATACCACATCACCTTCGTAGGAACCCTCTTCCCGGGGGGCTCGCCGTCAACATCACCAACGTCATCTCGTCTGATCTTATACAGCAATACACTACATACCGGGAATTCGTTCAGATCCTTGTACGCATCGCAGTAGAGGATGCAGTCATTAGGGCATGCATGTATCTTCTGCACCTCCAATCCTATAGGGCATACGACTTTCTTTGCTGCGTATGTACTGTCGGGCAATTCGTTATCCTTTGGAAGCTTCTTCTTCAATATTTTCAGTAGCTTCTCAAATCCTTTGTCAGACATAGCATTCTCTGCCTTCCACTGCAGCAATTCAAGTATGGTACCGAGCTTTGTGTTGCCATCTTCGCAATTGGGGTACAACCCTTTTTTGTGATCCTCTAACATGCGATCAAACTTCAGCTTCTTCTTTTGACTTTCGCATTGCGTCCTTGCATCGGCAATGACCCGGCGGAGATCATCATCATCGGGCACATCGTCTACTTCCTCTTGATCTTCAGCAGCTTCCCCCGTTGCAGCATCATTGGGCACATCGTCTGGTTCCTCTTGATCTTCAGCAGCTTCCCCCGTTGCAGCATCACCGTATTCAGGGAGCACATAGTTGTCATCGTCCTCTTCTTCTTTGTCCTCTTCCATCATAACCCCTATTTCTCCGTGCCTCGTCCAAACATTATAGTGTGGCATGAAACCCTTGTAAAGCAGGTGGGTGTGAAGGATTTTCCGGTCAGACTAAGACTTCGTATTCCCACATTTAGGGCATGGACAACACATAAAACCATTCCGCTTTTTTGCCTCAGCCATTTCAAGAAAATCATGCATGCCCTTAATGTACTCGAAGGTGTGTCTGTCACCGTACATCCATTGCCGGTTCATCTGCGTGCATTATATATAATTAAGTGTGTCAAAAACCATTACAGAACATCATGAATAGATAATTAAGTGACCAAATTAATAGAAGTTCATCATCACATTAAAACCAAAGTACATACATAGTTCTCATCTAACAACATATAGCTCTCCAGAGCATCTAATTAATTAAACCATACATTAAAACTATGTAAAACATTTCAATGCGAAAACAAATGCGATCATAATCGCAACCAAGGTAACAATTGATCCAGCGGCATAATGATACCAAGCCTCGGTATGAATGGCATATTTTCTAATCTTTCTAATCTTCAAGCGCATTGCATCCCTCTTGATCTCGTGATCATCGACGACATCCGCAACATGCAACTCCAATATCATGTTCTCGTCCTCATTTTTTATTTTTTCCTTCAAGTAATTGTTTTCTTCTTCAACTAAATTTAACCTCTCGACAATAGGGTCGGTTGGAATTTCCGGTTAAACTACCTCCTACATAAATAAAATCTATGTCACGTTGGTCGGCATAATTGTCTTAAACAATAAATGAACCAAATAGTTATAAAAAGATAATATATACCACATCCGAATCATAGACAGGATGAGGGCCGACACGGGCGGATACCAAAACCATCGCACTATATAATCGCAAGCAATAAAATAGTAAGAAAATTTGACAAGTATCTATCTAAAGTAAGAATTTTTTTTCTTTCAGAAAGAAGATAAGAACAAGAGGCTCACCACGGTGGTGCCGGCGACGAGATCGGCGCGGGCGATCGACGGTGATGAAGACGGGAATGGGACGTGACGGGCCACTAAACCTAGACAAATCTCGAGGAAAATGGAGATTTGAGGTCAAGCTTCGACAGGAGAAAGCTTAACAAGTGTGGCTCGGGCACTTCATCGAACACCTCATGTGCATAGGAGGTGAGCTAGAGCACCACAAAGCCCTCCCCTCGCCGGCCAGGGAAAAACAGAGCACTGGAGTGCGCACTCTGCTTGCGGTCCCGGTTCGTGGCATGAACCGGGACTAAAGGGAAGCCTGTCGTCCTGGTTCAATCCACCAACTGGGACCAATGGTGGTGGGCTAGGAGAGGCCCATTGCTCCCGGTTCGTCCCACCAACCGGGACCAAATGGGCCAGACGAACCAGGACCAATGCCCCCACGAGGCCCGGCAGGCCCCTGGCCTCACGAACTGGGACCTATGCCCGCATGGGTCCCGGTTCTGGACTGAACCGGGACTAATGGGCTGACCCGGCCTGAACCAAAGCCCTCTTTTCTACTAGTGTTATGCATGGCATGAGAAACTATAATCTCTAATTGTCATTGCTAACATGTTTAATCATAATGGGCTAATCATGGGCACTAGGTTAAATATATTTACACAACAAGAACAAGTCGAGTTCATACCAGTTTCTCTTTGCCACGGCCAGCTCATCGGATATCGTCATTATTGCCTTTCACTTGCACGACCGAATGATATGAAAATAATAATAGTTCAAGAGTGCCATGGGCTAAGCTGGAATCCACAAAACATTTTATTCAACAGGAGAAGACAAGGTAAATTGATGACCCACAAGTATAGGGGATCTATCGTAGTAGTTTTGATAAGTAAGAGTGTTGAACCCAACGAGGAGCAGAAGGAAATGATAAGCGGATTCCAGCAAGGTATTCTCTGCAAGTACTGAAATAAGTGATAACAGATAGTTTTGTGATAAGATAATTTGTAACGAGCAACAAGTAACAAAAGTAAATAAGATGCAGCAAGGTGGCCCAATCCTTTTTGTAGCAAAGGACAAGCCTGGACAAACTCTTATATGATGTAAAGCGCTCCCGAGGACACATGGGAATATCGTCAAGCTAGTTTTCATCACGTTCATATGATTCGCGTTTTGTACTTTGATAATTTGGTATGTGGGTGGACCGGTGCTTGGGTACTGTCCTTACTTGGACAAGCATCCCACTTATGATTAACCTCTATTACAAGCATCCTCAACTACAACAAAAGTATTAAGGTAAACCTAACCATAGCATGAAACATATGGATCCAAATCAGCCCCTTACGAAGCAACGCATAAACTAGGGTTTAAGCTTCTGTCACTCTAGCAACCCATCATCTACTTATTACTTCCCAATGCCTTCCTCTAGGCCCAAATAATGGTGAAGTGTCATGTAGTCGACGTTCACATAACACAACTAGAGGAGAGACAACATACATCTCATCAAAATATCGAACGAATACCAAATTCACATGACTACTAATGGAAAGACTTATCCCATGTCCTCAGGAACAAAAGTAACTACTCACTAATCATAAACATGTTCGTAATCAGAGGGGTATTAATATGCATATAGGATCTGAACATATGATATTCCACCAATTAAACCAACTAGCATCAACTACAAGGAGTAATTAACACTACTAGCAACCTACTAGCTGAAGGAAATATGCCCTAGAGGCAATAATAAAGTTATTATTTATTTCCTTATATCATGATAAAAGTTTATTATTCATGCTAGAATTGTATTAACCGGAAACATAATACATGTGTGAATACATAGACAAACAGAGTGTCACTAGTATGCCTCTACATGACTAGCTCGTTAATCAAAGATGGTTATGTTTCCTAACCATTGACAAAGAGTTGTTATTTGATTAACGGGATCACATCATTAGTTGAATGATCTGATTGACATGACCCATTCCGTTAGCTTAGCACCCGATCATTTAGTATGTTGTTATTGCTTTCTTCATGACTTATACATGTTCCTATGACTATGAGATTATGCAACTCCCGTGTGCCGGAGGAACATTTTGTGTGCTACCAAACGTCACAATGTAACTGGGTGATTATAAAGGTGCTCTATAGGTGTCTCCAAAGCTACATGTTGGGTTGACGTATTTTGAGATTAGGATTTGTCACTCCGATCGTCGGAGAGGTATCTCCGGGCCCTCTCGATAATGCACATCACTTAAGCCTTGCAAGCAATGCAACTAATGAGTTAGTTACGAGATGATGTATTGCAAAACGAGTAAAGAGACTTGCCGGTAACGAGATTGAACTAGGTATTGGATACCGACGATCGAATCTCGGGCAAGTAACATACCGATGACAAAGGGAACAACGTATGTTGTTATGCGGTCTGACCGATAAAGATCTTTGTAGAATATGTAGGAGCCAATATGGGCATCCAGGTCCCGCTATTGGTTATTGACCGGAGACATGTCTCGGTCAAGTCTACATTGTTCTCGAACCCGTAGGGTCCACACGCTTAAGGTTTCGATGACAGTTATATTATAAGTTTATACGTTTTGATGTACCGAAGGTTGTTCGGAGTCCCGGATGTGATCACGGACAGGACGAGGAGTCTCAAAATGGTTGAGACATAAAGATTGATATATTGGAAGCCTATGTTTGGATGTCGGAAGTGTTCCGGGTGAAATCGGGATTTTACCGGAGTATCGGGAGGTTACCGGAACCCCCCGGGAGCTAAATGGGCCTTAATGGGCCTTAGTGGAAGAAGAGAAGAGGCTGCCAGGGCTAGGGCCGCGCGCCCCTCCCCCCTAGTCCGAATAGGACAAGGAGAGAGGGGGCCGGCGCCCCCCTCCTTCTCTCTCTCTCTCTCTTTTCCACCTCACGAATCCTATTCCAACTAGGATTGGGGGAGAAGTCCTACTCCCGGAGGGAGTAGGACTCCTCCTGGCGCGCCCTATGGTGGCCGGCCAGCCTCCCCCTCTTGAACCTTTATATACGGAGGCAGGGGCACCCCAGAGACACACAAGTTGATCCATGTGATCATATTCTTAGCCGTGTGCGGCGCCCCTTGCCACCACAGTCCTTGATAATATTGTAGCGGTGCTTAGGCGAAGCCCTGCGACAGTAGTACATCAAGATCGTCACCATGCCGTCGTGCTGACGGAACTCTTCCCCGACACTTTGCTGGATCGGAGTCCGGGGATCGTCATCGAGCTGAACGTGTGCTAAAACTCGGAGGTGCCGTAGTTTCGGTGCTTGATCGGTCGGGCCGTGGAGACGTACGACTACATCAACCAAACACTTCCGTTGTCGATCTACAAGGGTACGTAGATCACACTCTCCCCTCTCATTGCTATACATCACCATGATCTTGCGTGTGCGTAGGAATTTTTTTGAAATTACTACGTTCCCCTTCAGTGGCATCCGAGCCTAGGTTTTATGTGTTGATGTTATATGCACGAGTAGAACACAAGTGAGTTGTGGGCGATATAAGTCATACTGCTTACCAGCATGTCATACTTTGGTTCGGCGGTATTGTTGGACGAAGCGGCCCGGACCGATATTACGCGTACGCTTATGCGAGACCGGTTCTCCCGACGTGCTTTGCACATAGGTGGCCTGCGGGTGACAGTTTCTCCAACTTTAGTTGAACTGAGTGTGGCTACGCTCGGTCCTTGCGAAGGTTAAAACAGCACCAACTTGACAAACTATCGTTGTGGTTTTGATGCGTAGGTAAGATTGGTTCTTGCTTAAGCCCGTAGCAGCCACGTAAAACTTGCAACAACAAAGTAGAGGACGTCTAACTTGTTTTTGCAGGGCATGTTGTGATGTGATATGGTCAAGACATGATGCTGAATTTTATTGTATGAGATGATCATGTTTTGTAACCGAGTTATCGGCAACTGGCAGGAGCCATATGGTTGTTGCTTTATTATATGCAATGCAATCGCGCTGTAATGCTTTACTTTATCACTAAGCGGTAGCGATAGTCGTGGAAGCATAAGATTGGCGAGGCGACAACGATGCTACGATGGAGATCAAGGTGTCGCGCCAGTGACGATGGTGATCATGATGGTGCTTCGGAGATGGAGATCACAGGCACAAGATGATGATGGCCATATCATATCACTTATATTGATTGCATGTGATGTTTATCTTTTATGCATCTTATCTTGCTTTGATTGACGGTAGCATTATAAGATGATCTCTCACTAAAATTATCAAGAAGTGTTCTCCCTGAGTATGCACCATTGCGAAAGTTCTTCGTGCTGAGACACCACGTGATGATCGGGTGTGATAGGCTCTACGTTCAAATACAACGGGTGCAAAACAGTTGCACACGCGGAATACTCAGGTTATACTTGACGAGCCAAGCATATGCAGATATGGCCTCGGAACACGGAGACCGAGAGGTTGAGCGTGAATCATATAGTAGATATGATCAACATAGTGATGTTCACCAATGAAACTACTCCATCTCACGTGATGATCGGACATGGTTTAGTTGATTTGGATCACGTGATCACTTAGAGGATTAGAGGGATGTCTATCTAAGTGGGAGTTCTTTAAGTAATTTGATTAATTGAACTTAAATTTATCATGAACTTAGTACCTGATAGTATCTTGCTTATGTATGTTTGATTGTAGATAGATGGCCCGTGCTGTTGTTCCATTGAATTTTAATGCGTTCCTTGAGAAAGCAAAGTTGAAAGATGATGGTAGCAATTACACGGACTGGGTCCGTAACTTGAGGATTATCCTCATTGCTGCATAGAATAATTACGTCCTGGAAGCACCGCTGGGTGCCAGGCCTGCTGCTGGAGCAACACTAGATGTTATGAACGTCTGGCAGAGCAAAGCTGATGACTACTCGATAGTTCAGTGTGCCATGCTTTACAGCTTAGAATCGGGACTTCAACGACGTTTTGAATGTCATGGAGCATATGAGATGTTCCAGGAGTTGAAGTTAATATTTCAAGCAAATGCCCGGATTAAGAGATATGGAGTCTCCAATAAGTTCTATAGCTGCAAGATGGAGGAGAAAAGTTCTGTCAGTGAGCATATACTCAAAATGTCTGGGTATAATAATCACTTGATTTAGATGGGAGTTAATCTTCCAATGATTGCGTCATTGACAGAATTCTCCAATCACTGCCACCAAGCTACAAGAGCTTCGTGATGAACTATAATATGCAAGGGATGAATAAGACTATTCCCGAGCTCTTCGCAATGCTGAAAGCTGCGGAGGTAGAAATCAAAAAGGAGCATCAAGTGTTGATGGTCAACAAGACCACTAGTTTCAAGAAAAAGGGCAAAGGGAAGAAGAAGGGGAACTTCAAGAAGAACGGCAAGCAAGTTGCTGCTCAAGAGAAGAAACCCAAGTCTGGACCTAAGCCTGAAACTGAGTGCTTCTACTGCAAGCAGACTGGTCACTAGAAGCGGAACTGCCCCAAGTATTTGGCAGATAAGAAGGATGGCAAGGTGAACAAAGGTATATGTGATATACATGTTATTGATGTGTACCTTACTAATGCTCGCAGTAGCACCTGGGTATTTGATACTGGTTCTGTTGCTAATATTTGCAACTCGAAACAGGGACTACGGATTAAGCGAAGATTGGCTAAGGACGAGGTGACGATGCGCGTGGGAAATGGTTCCAAAGTCGATGTGATCGCGGTCGGCACGCTACCTCTACATCTACCTTCGGGATTAGTATTAGACCTAAATAATTGTTATTTGGTGCCAGCATTGAGCATGAACATTATATCTGGATCTTGTTTAATGTGAGACGGTTATTCATTTAAATCAGAGAATAATGGTTGTTCTATTCATATGAGTAATATCTTTTATGGTCATGCACCCTTGAAGAGTGGTCTATTCTTATTGAATCTCGATAGTAGTGATACACATATTCATAATGTTGAAGCCAAAAGATGCAGAGTTGATAATGATGGTGCAACTTATTTGTGGCACTGCCGTTTAGGTCATATCGGTGTAAAGCGCATGAAGAAACTCCATACTGATGGACTTTTGGAACCACTTGATTATGAATCACTTGGTACTTGCAAACCGTGCCTCATGGGCAAGATGACTAAAACACCGTTCTCCAGTACTATGGAGAGAGCAACAGATTTGTTGGAAATCATACATACAGATGTATGTGGTCCGATGAATATTGAGGCTCGTGGCGGATATCGTTATTTTCTCACCTTAACAGATGACTTAAGCAGATATGGGTATATCTACTTAATGAAACATAAGTCTGAAACATTTGAAAAGTTCAAAGAATTTCAGAGTGAAGTTGAAAATCATCGTAACAAGAAAATAAAGTTTCTACGATCTGATCGTGGAGGAGAATATTTGAGTTACGAGTTTGGTGTACATTTGAAGCAATGCGGAATAGTTTCGCAACTCACGCCACCCGGAACACCACAGCGTAATGGTGTGTCCGAACGTCGTAATCGTACTTTACTAGATATGGTGCGATCTATGATGTCTCTTACTGATTTACCTCTATCGTTTTGGGGTTAAGCTTTAGAGACGGCCGCATTCACGTTGAATAGGGCACCATCAAAATCCGTTGAGACGACGCCTTATGAACTATGGTTTTGCAAGAAACCAAAGTTGTCGTTTCTGAAAGTTTGGGGCTGCGATGCTTATGTGAAAAAGCTTCAACCTGATAAGCTCAAACCCAAATCGGAGAAATGTGTCTTCATAGGATATCCAAAGGAAACTATTGGATACACCTTCTATCATAGATCCGAAGGCAAGACTTTTGTTGCTAAATTCGGAAACTTTCTGGAGAAGTAGTTTCTCTCGAAAGATGTGAGTGGGAGGAAAGTAGAACTTGATGAGGTAACTGTACCTGCTCCCTTATTGGAAAGTAGTACATCACAGAAAACTGTTTCTATGACACCTACACCAATTAGTGAGGAAGCTAATGATAATGATCATGAAACTTCAGGACAAGATACTACTGAACCTCGTAGATCAACTAGAGTGAGAACCGCGCCAGAGTGGTACAGTAATCCTGTTGTGGAAATCATGCTGCTAGATCATGATGAACCTACGAACTATGAAGAAGCGATGGTGAGCCCAGATTCCGCAAAATGGCTTGAAGCCATGAAATCTGAGATGGGATCCATGTATGAGAACAAAGTATGGACTTTGGTTGACTTGCTCGATGAATGGCAAGCAATTGAGAATAAATGGATCTTCAAGAAGAAGACTGACGCTAATGGTAATATTACTATCTACAAAGATTGACTTGTCGCAAAAGGTTTTCGACAAGTTCAAGGGGTTGACTACGATGAGACCTTCTCACCCGTAGCGATGCTTATGTCTGTCCGAATCATGTTAGCAATTGCTGCATTTTATGATTATGAAATTTGGCAAATGGATGTCAAAACTGCATTCCTGAATGGATTTCTGGAAGAAGAGTTGTATATGATGCAACCGGAAGGTTTTGTCGATCCAAAGGGAGCTAACAAAGTGTGCAAGCTCCAGCGATCCATTTATGGACTGGTGCAAGCCTCTCGGAGTTGGAATAAACGCTTTGATAGTGTGATCAAAGCATTTGGTTTTATACAGACTTTCGGAAAAGCCTGTATTTACAAGAAAGTGAGTGGGAGCTCTGTAGCATTTCTGATATTATATGTGGATGACATATTACTGATTGGAAATGATATAGAATTCTGGATAGCATAAAGGGATACTTGAATAAGAGTTTTTCAATGAAAGACCTCGGTGAAGCTGCTTACATATTAGGCATAAAGATCTATAGAGATAGATCAAGACGCTTAATTGGACTTTCACAAAGCACATACCTTGACAAGATTTTGAAGAAGTTCAAAATGGATCAAGCAAAGAAATGGTTCTTGCCTGTGTTACAAGGTGTGAAGTTGAGTCAGACTCAATGCCCGACCACTGCAGAAGATAGAGAGAAAATGAAAGATGTTCCCTATGCTTCAGCCATAGGCTCTATCATGTATGCAATGCTGTGTACCAGACCTGATGTGTGCCTTGCTATAAGTTTAGCAGGGAGGTACCAAAGTAATCCAGGAGTGGATCACTGGACAGCGGTCAAGAACATCCTGAAGTACCTGAAAAGGACTAAGGATATGTTTCTCGTGTATGGAGGTGACAAAGAGCTCATTGTAAATGGTTACGTTGATGCAAGCTTTGACACTGATCCAGACGATTCTAAATCATAAACCGGATACGTGTTTACGTTAAACGGTGGAGCTGTCAGTTGGTGCAGTTCTAAACAAAGCGTCGTGGTGGGATCTACATGTGAAGCGGAGTACATAGCAAACGAAGGAGTCTGGATGAAGGAGTTCATATCCGATCTAGGTGTCATACCTAGTGCATCGGGTCCAATGAAAATCTTTTGTGACAATACTCGTGCAATTGCCTTGGCAAAGGAATCCAGATTTCACAAGAGAACCAAACACATCAAGAGACGCTTCAATTCCATCCGGGATCTGGTCTAGGTGGGAGACATAGAGATTTGAAAGATACATACGGAGCTGAATGTAGCAGACCCGTTGACTAAGCCTCTTCCACGGGCAAATCATGATCAACACCAAAGCTCCATGGGTGTTAGAATCATTACTGTGTAATCTAGATTATTGACTCTAGTGCAAGTGGGAGACTGAAGGAAATATGCCCTAGAGGCAATAATAAAGTTATTATTTATTTCCTTATATCATTATAAAAGTTTATTATTCATGCTAGAATTGTATTAACCGGAAACATAATACATGTGTGAATACATAGACAAACAGAGTGTCACTAGTATGCCTCTACTTGACTAGCTCGTTAATCAAAGATGGTTATGTTTCCTAACCATTGACAAAGAGTTGTTATTTGATTAACGGGATCACATCATAGTTGAATGATCTGATTGACATGACCCATTCCATTAGCTTAGCACCCGATCGTTTAGTATGTTGCTATTGCTTTCTTCATGACTTATACATGTTCCTATGACTATGAGATTATGTAACTCCCGTGTGCCGGAGGAACACTTTGTGTGCTACAAAACGTCACAACGTAACTGGGTGATTATAAAGGTGCTCTACAGGTGTCTCCAAAGGTACATGTTGGGTTGACGTATTTTGAGATTCGGATTTGTCACTCCGATCGTCGGAGAGGTATCTCTGGACCCTCTCGGTAATGCACATCACTTAAGCCTTGCAAGCAATGCAACTAATGAGTTAGTTACGAGATGATGTATTACGGAACGAGTAAAGAGACTTGCCGGTAATGAGATTGAACTAGGTATTGGATACCGACGATCGAATCTCGGGCAAGTAACATACCGATGACAAAGGGAACAACGTATGTTGTTATGCGGTCTGACCGATAAAGATCTTCGTAGAATATGTAGGAGCCAATATGGGCATCCAGGTCCCGCTATTGGTTATTGACCGGAGACATGTCTCGGTCATGTCTACATTGTTCTCGAACCCGTAGGGTCCGCACGCTTAAGGTTTCGATGACAGTTATATTATGAGTTTATATGTTTTGATGTACCGAAGGTTGTTCGGAGTCCCGGATGTGATCACGGACATGACGACGAGTCTCAAAATGGTCGAGACATAAATATTGATATATTGAAAGCCTATGTTTGGATATCGGAAGTGTTCCGGGTGAAATCGGGATTTTACCGGAGTACCGGGAGGTTACCGGAACCCCCCGGGAGCTAAATGGGCCTTAATGGGCCTTAGTGGAAGAAGAGAAGAGGCGGCCAGGGCTAGGGCCGCGCGCCCCTCCCCCCTAGTCCGAATAGGACAAGGAGAGAGGGGGCCGGCGCCCCCCTCCTTCTCTCTCTCTCTTTTCCACCTCACGAATCCTATTCCAACTAGGATTGGGGGAGAAGTCCTACTCCCGGAGGGAGTAGGACTCCTCCTGGCGCGCCCTATGGTGGCCGGCCAGCCTCCCCCTCTTGAACCTTTATATACGGAGGTAGGGGCACCCCAGAGACACACAAGTTGATCCACGTGATCATATTCTTAGCCGTGTGCGGCGCCCCCTGCCACCATAGTCCTCGATAATATTGTAGCGGTGCTTAGGCGAAGCCCTGCGACAGTAGTACATCAAGATCGTCACCACGCCGTCGTGCTGACAGAACTCTTCCCCGACACTTTGCTGGATCGGAGTCCGGGGATCGTCATCGAGCTGAACGTGTGCTAAAACTCGGAGGTGCCGTAGTTTCGGTGCTTGATCGGTCGGGCCGTGGAGACGTACGACTACATCAACCAAACGCTTCTGTTGTCGATCTACAAGGGTACGTAGATCACACTCTCCTCTCTCATTGCTATACATCCCCATGATCTTGCGTGTGCGTAGGAATTTTTTTGAAATTACTACGTTCCCCTTCACTAGCACCAATCCCGGACTTGGAGACAAGAATTAGATACAAGAGATGAACTAGGGTTTTGAGATGAGATGGTGTTGATGAAGATGTTGATAGAGATTGCCCTCTCCCGATGAGAGGAGCGTTGGTGATGACGATGGCGATGATTTCCCCCTCCGGGAGGGAAGTTTCCCCGGCAGAACAGCTCCGCCAGAGCCCTAGATTGGTTCGGCCAAGGTTCCGCCTCGTGGCGGCGGAGTTTCGTCCGAGAAGATGGCTTATCATTTTTCCCATCGAAAGACTTCATATAGCAGAAGATAGTCACCGGAGGGCCACCAGGGGGCCCACAAGGTAGACGGCGTGCCCAGGGGGTAGGGCGCACCCCCCACCCTCATGGGCAGGGTGTGGCCCCCCTGGTGAAGTTCTTGCTCTCAGTATTTTTTATATATTTGGAAAACATCTTCCGTGAAGTTTCAGGACTTTTGGAGCTGCGCAGAATAGGTCTCTAATATTTCCTCCTTTTCCAGCCAAGAATCCCTGCTGCCGGCATTCTCCCTCTTTATGGAAACCTTGTAAAATAAGAGAGAACTAGCGGTGTGACCCACGCATTTGTGCGGCTAGATTTTGTTTATGTGGTGTATTTTGTTTTTATGTTTAGTTCTTGGTTTTGTTATTAGATAAAAATTGAAACTGTAGAAATAAGGGTACCAAATAACATCATACAGAGTTGATTTGATACTCCCTCCATATCATAAATAAGAGACATTTCAGATATGCCTTATGTCACTATTTAAACTTTGACCAAGAATGTCATTTTAATTATTAGATCTTGTGGACATCTATATATAGATGTATCTCACATTTTTTTGTATAATCTTCAAATTTTATAGTTTATCAGTATGTTGTAATATAAGTTAATGGGCAAAGTCACATCTTGCTGACCTTGTCAATGTCCAGAACGCCATTTTTATGTGATATGGAGTGCGCTATTTGGATCTTTGCTTTACTCCTAGGTGAACTGCTATTCACTTATATTTATTGCTACGTGAGTGTATTTTGGCTAATCATTATATTAAGTAATGTATCTTATTGGCAATATTTTGTGTGGGGTAGAAGAAAGTGTATGGTCCATGGATTGCTAGGCAAAATTGTAGATGTCTATATTTCAGCAAATTTTAAAATATCTTTCTTCAAAACATAAATCAAAAATATACATAACCACTTAGATCATGTGTTGTCTTTGTTTGCCACCATCAGTATCATTTGTTTGCTTCTGTCATGTCTCCAGAAGTTTTCACATTGATCCTCTTATCCATAATAAAAATATTGGAGCATTTATATCTTGCACACTCTCATCCGAGTTCCGTATAAGGATTCCCATATTGTTTTACATTTTCCTGTACTTATCTGAGCACAGTTACATGACCCATTGCTTCAAACCCTATTGCTGAAGTGGTAGCATCCTTTGCTGTGTTTTCTTCATTAAATGTGCCCAATCAAGCAATAGCATATTTGCATAACCATGTCATTATTCTTAGCTTCCATCATGCATGTCATGTATGGGATTCTTGCAGATGCAGATGCTATCTGGTTCTTTCCTATCCACCACATCTCGACCAGTGCGAACGGAAAGAAGTTCTTGAGTGATCTCAAAGTCATGCATCTCTACTCCCACCTCTGATTTGTGCCATCTATGTTTTTTTGTACTACCGAATATATAGATGTGTTGATACCTTTAGAGAGAATTACATGCCTTTTTGTTATTATTCCACAATTCCGTACATGCTGATTTCAAACTTTGCCTTTTTTGTACCAATTTTAAACCCAAGATGTACATATTGATACCTTCCCACAAATAACATTATTTTCATTTTCAATCAAATTCGGAAACTTATAATATCAACATTTGGATGTGTATTGACCAATGTTCCTCTGTTCTTATAACGGTTTTGTATAGAATTAGAGTTGTACTCTTATAAAATTTTAATTTCTATTTCAAATTATTCCAATATTTAAGTTATTCAATATGGTTGTATTATTTTTGATTCCCAGTTTAACCAAATTAGTCGGAGTAAGTCTTCAGGCTCAAACACTCATAAAAATTATGCGGCTACATCTAGTTTATAATACATGTCGCTGCTAGATGTAATTCATGCACGTTCATAGATTATAGATTATGCCTGTTCATAGATTATAGATTGTACGCGTTCATAGATTATAGTCATCTTCTGTAGATTTATTTCAATTTATATTCTCAATGCATATAGTCGGTCATTGGAGCCAGCCAAAGTCATTGGCTGCAATCAGTTTGGTAGGGTCGTACTGGATTTGTATAGGGAGACATCCTTCGATTGTCTATGATCGGATTTTTTGTCATGGATTCCGTTTGTTTTATGAACAATTCTTTGCTTTTTTTTTGGATTCCCATTGTTTTGCATGGGAAGTTTCCTCGAATTTTCCCCCGACTGGTTCGTTGATATGGTTGTACGTGTTTTTTTAGCCATTTACGCATTATGTTTTGTTGTACCTCATATTCGTCAGATGCTAAATATTGCACATAATACTGTGCTGCGTGCTTTTTTAGATCATCTAATCTTAACCATTATAACCTAAATCAATAATCAACGGATAATGTACGTATTATTTCTTGTTGCATCTTATATTTGTTTGATGGTAAAAATTGCAAATAATATTGCTGTACGTACTTGTTTATCCTCTCTAGGTTCATCTATTTTGGCTGATCATGTCCTGGCCAAGAGTGATCTCGGTGTTTGTGTAGTGGCAGGTTTGCCAACGTGGGCTGCGGGGCTAGCCCTTTTTCCCCGAGGAAGAGTTGTTGTCTTCTATGTTTATCCGTATACAATTAGTATTTTAACCGGAGACTGATTGCATGTCCCTTGCAAGTGTCCTTCTCCAATACGTTATGGTGTTTGGACTTTATCGTATTTTTTAAGCAATGAAAGTGGCCGTGTCCATCTCATATTTCTAATTAGGACGTGTCTTTTCTCCTTACGTACATGTACAACTGGACATATTTTAGATATGTTCTGATCTGATTGTCTTGGATGTACCTTTTTTAATTAAAAAATATGTGACTTTTGGATGCAAGATGTGTCGACCTGTTTTTACGTGCCAGTCCAAATTGTTTGTACGCAACCATATTTGTATGTAACGCTACATCTTTTAATCTTAATTGTAAATATATAAAATTGACGATCAAGATAATTTAACATATGTGAATTTTATGTTGACATAGAGTGGGACTAATGCCCTTAAGACCATCTTCTTCCAATAGTAGCATGGTGCTTCTTCAGAGTTTTCAATAGTCTCTCTTCCTAATGCTCTGAAAGGTTAGCACTAATAATAACATGATATATCTTTTTCTCATCAAGATAAGCATATTTAAGAGTATTAGGTAACGGTTTAAACTCAAACACGGGATCACCCTTGGGTGGAGGAGGATCCCCTAGGATTTCAACAGGTAAATTATTTTTCAGAATAGAATCCTGTTTAAAGAATACTTCATCTAATTCCCTTCTTTCATTCATAAACATGTCATTTTCATGGTCTAGCAAATATTTTTTTAAAGGATCACTAGGAGGTACGGCAATAGAAGGAAGACCAATAATTTCATCCTTACTAGCCAATTCTTCTTCACGATGTTGTCTACTAAATTTAGAAAAATTAAATTCATGAGTCATATCATCTAAATCGATAGTAACAACATCTCTTTTGCAATCTATGATAGCATTAACAGTATTTAAGAAGGATCTACCAAATATAATGGGCCAAAAGCTATCTTGTGGGGAATCAAGAACAAGAAAATCAGCAGGATATTTAGTTTTCCCGCACAAGACTTCAACATATCTAACAATTTCCATTGGTGAAATAGTATCTCTATTGGCAAGTTTAATTGTGACATCAATATCTTCCATCTCAGCAGGTGCAATATCATGCATAACTTCTTTGTATAAGCAATAAGGTATTGGACTAGCACTAGCACCCATATCACATAAGCCATGATAACAATGATCTCCTATTTTAACAGAAATAACATGCATGCCTACCACAGGTCTAGGTTTATCTTTATCACGGGCTTTAGCAATTCTAGCAGTTTCATCACAGAAATAAATAAAATGCCCATCAATATAATGAGACAAGAGATCTTTAACGATAGCAATATTAGGTTCAACTTTAACTTGTTCAGGAGGTGTATATGTTTTAATATTGCTTTTACGAACCACAGTTGAAGTTTTAGCATGATCCTTTATCCTAACAGGGAAATATGGTTTCTCAACATAAAAAGTAGGAACAATAGGATCATTATAAGTGATAGTCTTTTCTTCAACTTTAATAGGTGCAGCTACTTTTACTTCTATGGGAGGATGATATTTAAACCACTTCTCCTTGGGGAGATCAACATAAGCAGTAAAAGATTCACAGAAAGAAGCTACTATCTCAGAGTCAAGTCCATATTTGGTGATAAATTTATGAAAAATATCAGTATCCATAAAAAATTTAACACAATCAAACTTAGGTGTCATACCTGACTCCTTACCTTTGTCGAGGTCCCAATGTTCAGAGTTGCATTTAATTCTTTCCAATAAATCCCATTTGAATTCAATAGTCTTCATCATAAAAGAGCCAGCACAAGAAGTATCAAGCATGGTGCGATTGTTACCAGAAAGCCAAGCATAATTTTTTGGAATAATCATTCCTCTTGAGAGCTCATGATTGGGGCATGAATATAACATTGATTTAAGCCTACCCCAAGCTTGAGCGATGCTTTCTCCTTCGCGAGGCCAAAAATTATATATATAATTTCGATCACGATGAACAAGATGCATAGGATAAAACTTCTGATGAAATTCCAATTTCAATCATTTGGAATTCCAAGACCTCATATCATCACATAGCCTATACCATGTCGACGCATCTCCCCTCAAAGATAAAGGGAAGACCTTCTTTTTAACAACATTTCCGGGTACACCTGCAAGCTTAAATAATCCACAAACTTCATCCACATATATTAGATGTTTATCAAGATGTTTTGTTCCATCTCCTAAAAAAGGATTAGCCAGCAGTTTTTCTATCATACCCACAGGAACTTCAAAGTAAGCATTTTCATTTTCATTTTCATTTTCAGTAGGTTCAGTAGGTTGAGGAGTAACTCTTTTCTCTACTGGTCGGGGTGAAGATACCCCGAACAAGCCCCTCAGAGGATTACTTTCCATGGTAACAAGTGACAGTAAATTTCAGCACACTATATAAATTTTTCCTTACCAAATTCCACATACCAAAGGCGCTTCACTCCCCGGCAACGGCGCCGGAAAAGAGTCTTGATGACCCACAGGTATAGGGGATCTATCGTAGTCCTTTTGATAAGTAAGAGTGTCGAACCCAACGAGGAGAAGAAGGAAATGATAAGCGGTTTCCAGCAAGGTATTCTCTGCAAGTACTGAAATAAGTGATAACAAATAGTTTTGTGATAAGATAATTTATAACGAGCAACAAGTAACAAAAGTAAATAAGATGCAGAAAGGTGGCCCAATCCTTTTGTAGCAAAGGACAAACCTGGACAAACTCTTATATGACGTAAAGCGCTCCCGAGGACACATGGGAATATCATCAAGCTAGTTTTCATCACGTTCATATGATTCGCGTTTGGTACTTTGATAATTTGGTATGTGGGTGGACCGGTGCTTGGGTACTGTCCTTGCATGGACAAGAATCCCACATATGATTAACCTCTATTGCAAGCATCCGCAACTACAACAAAAGTATTAAGGTAAACCTAACCATAGCATGAAACATATGGATCCAAATCAGCCCCTTACGAAGCAACGTATAAACTAGAGTTTAAGCTTCTGTCACTCTAGCAATCCATCATCTACTTATTACTTCCCAATGCCTTCCTCTAGGCCCAAATAATGGTGAAGTGTCATGTAGTCGACGTTCACATAACACCACTAGAGGAGAGATAACATACATCTCATCAAAATATCAAACGAATACCAAATTCACATGACTACTAATAGCAAGTCTTCTCCCATGTCCTCAGGAACAAAAGTAACTACTCACTAAGCATAAACATGTTCATAATCAGAGGGGTATTAATATGCAAATAGGATCTGAACATATGATCTTCCACCAATTAAACCAACTAGCATCAACTACAAGGAGTAATTAGCACTACTAGCAACCTACTAGCACCAATCCCGGACTTGGAGACAAGAATTGGATACAAGAGATGAACTAGGGTTTTGAGATGAGATGGTGTTGATGAAGATGTTGATGGAGATTGCCCTCTCCCGATGAGAGGAGCGTTGGTGATGACGATGGCGATGATTTCCCCCTCCGGGAGGAAATTTTCCCCAGCAAAATAGCTCTGCCAGAGCCCTAGATTGGTTCCGCCAAGGTTCCGCCTCGTGGCGGCGGAGTTTCATCCGAGAAGATGGCTTATCATTTTCCCATCGAAAGACTTCATATAGCAGAAGATAGTCACCGGAGGGCCACCAGGGGGCCCACGAGGTAGGGGGGCGCGCCCCCCACCCTCGTGGGCAGGGTGTGCCCCCCCTGGTGAAGTTCTTGCTCTCAATATTTTTTATATATTTGGAAACATCTTCCGTGAAGTTTCAGGACTTTTGAAGCTGTGCATAATAGGTCTCTAATATTTGCTCCTTTTCCAGCCCAAAATCCCAGCTGCCAGCATTCTCCCTCTTTATGTAAACCTTGTAAAATAAGAGAGAATAGGCATAAGTATTGTGACATAATGTGTAATAACAACCCATAATGCAATAAATATTGATATAAAAGCATGATGCAAAATGGGCGTATCATAAATTAAGCTCTTTATTAGTTCAACATTTATTCATATGAGAGCCACTCAACATTTTCATCGTGGTCTTCTCCTTGATAAGACTCGAATAAAAGGAAAAGAACTTCAGAGAAACACACTGAAATATTTTTGGAGTTTTTGGTTTTCTTCAACAAGCAAATAAAAGCAAAAACGAGAAAAACTATTTACACGGGAAAGCTCCCAACAAGCAAAAGAAGAACAAGGAAATCTTTTTGGATTTTATTTTTAGTACTACTACTAAGCATGCATGGAAATTAAATTTCTACAACTAATTTTTTGGTTTTTCTAAAGTTTCTTCAAACACACAAGAATAAAGCAAGAAAAATAAATCTAAGCATGGATGATACAATGAAAAAGTGTGAACACCGACAGATAGAATGATATGCGAGCATGAATATAATGTCGGTGAGAAACATGTACTACCCCAAGCTTAGGCTTTTGGCCTAAGTTGGCAATCGATCAGTAGCCTAGACGGTAGTAGTCGGTGTGGTAGCTCACAAAGGCTCTCGGTGCAGAGGCCTCAGCATGCTGTGGCGCCACCACTACTAGGGAAAACCTTATACACAGAATCTTAGCAGCAGCGCGGCCAAAAAAGAGGCGCTACTGCTAATTAGCAGTAGAGGGGATAAGGAAACCATGCCACTAACGTAAATTTAGTAGTAGCGCGTGTTGTCGAAAACGCACTGCTACAAAAATCCACCGACAGTACCCACCAACCTAAGTTTACTAGCAGCGTGGTGTCACTATGCGCGCTACTGCTAATGCAGTAGTAGTAGTGCGCTTTTTAGTCACGTCGCTGCTGCTAATTTTGAAATTGTACACACGGTTGGCCCGTTTAGCAGTAGCGCGTGTTCGGAAAGCACGCTGCTGCTACATTCTTAGTAGGAGCGCGCTTTGCCACCCGCGCTACTGCTAAGGCGCACTATACCCCACCACCTTTCCCCACCCGTCCTCCCCTCCCCCATCTCCTCTCCTCCCTTTCCCCTACCTCCCACATCCTCCCTCTCTCACTCTTCTTCTTCCTCAAGACTTCTCCCCCCATTACTCTCCCTCTTCTACCTACCTTTCTCTCTCTTCATTACTCCTAGCTAACTACACACCTCCATTAATGCATCTCCTTTATCTTTTTCCTTCCCCCTCCACTAGTTGAAGTTGTCTCCTCCCAAATTAGCTAGCTAGGTAGATGTAACATTTATTCAAGTGACCTATTTTCCTCCTAATTAGATCTATCTTTGTCGAGAAGAGCTTTGTGCACTTTTGATCTCCCTAGCTACATCATCATCTCCACTATGCATGTGCTCGATCTCGAGATAGCTAGTTGGTTAAAATTTCATGCTTTTGCAAAATGGAAATATGTGTATGTGTGTGTGATATGATAATTGTGCAATATGATGGAAATTGTGTGTGTGGCATGAGTTGACGCCAAATTGTGCTGTTGAGTTACCTATGTTTTGCCGAAATGTCGATTTATTTCCATTTCGGCGAATTCCGGGCAAACTCTAGATCTATATATGTCCTATTTTTAGGGAAGGTCATGCCAAATTTTTGTATGACTTTGATGCATGCACGCATTTTTATAATCAATTTGTTTATTATTACTGTGCAGACGTTCATGATGGTCAGTGGAACGATGGTGGACAGGTGGTTGCAGTCGGCGGTGCAGGACATGAAAGAAAATAATCGGACAGATGTTTTATGTCCGTGTCGAAAATGCAAAGGAATAGTTTGGCTCGACCCCTATGACGATGGTCGTGTTGAAGCGCACCTGCTCATGACTAGTTTCATGGATGGCTATACTCGATGGATAATTGAAGATGAGGATGAAGATGTTGAGGATGCCGACGGGGCAGGCAATGACGACACAGGGCAAGATGAAGAGATGATCGATAATGGCGGCGGAGAAGAGACCGGACATGGCGGCGGCGAAGGGGCCGGACATGGCGGAGGAGAAGGGGCTGGACATGGCGACGGAGAGAATGACGTGGATTCCACGCAACAGAGTTCGTCGGTACTCAGTTCAAGCGTGCGGGACCCTCATGTTCAAGCACTGCTTCGCAAGGAGACGAGTACTGAGAGAGCTGCTTCTAGAGAGGAGGCTAAGCTGGAGCAACTGGCGGTAGACTCGAATACTCCATTGTATGATGGTTGCAATCCTGAGGTGACCCGCTTGAGTTTCACGCTCCAACTCCTGAAGACAAAGGCTAAAAAAATGGACCGACACTAGCCTCGATTAGCATCTCAAGTACCTAAAGGATGTTCTTCCCGCGGGGAATCTATGTCCTACTAGTGTTGATGAGGCCAAGAAGATAGTGTGCCCTCTTGATCTGCCGCACGTTAGATACCATGCATGCATCAATGATTGCATAATTTATCGGAAGGAGCACGCGGAAAGAACAAGCTGTCCGTTGTGCAATGCTTCTTGATACAAAGGCCGGGAAGAAATGTCCCCAGAAAGTTGTATGGTACTTACCGATCACTCCCCGTCTCCAATGGTATTTTGTAGATCCCAAGGAAGCAAATCTAATGCGCTGGCACGCAGAGAGGAAGAAGCCCGATGATGGAGATGATCTGAAGCTGAGACATGTGAAGGATGGAAGCTAGTAGAGAGCGTTGAACAGCTTCTATCGTTATTTTGAAGGTGATGCAAGGAACATCGTGCTCGGCGCATGTACCGATGGCATGAATCCGTTTGGCAACCAGAACACCAACCATAGCACATGGCCCGTGTTTGTATGGATGTACAACCTCCCCCTGGTTGTGCATGAGGTCGAAGTACATTCACATGAGCATGCTTATTCAAGGGCCGAAACAACCAGGAAATAATATGATTTTTTTATCTGGGGCTACTTCAAGAGGAGTTAGACACGTTATGGAAAACACCGGCCAAGACATGGGACGCCAGCAAAGGCGAGTATTTCTAGATGAGAGTCGTGCTGATCACGATGGTGCACGACTATCTCGATTACGGATATGTCGCAGGCCAGGTGTGCCATGGATATTGCGGATGCACATGGTGCATGGATGATACGACGTCTCAGCAGCTAACGTCAAGGAAAGATGGCGGGTCTAGGAAAATCGTGTACATGGGGCATCGAAGATGGCTCGAACAGGATGACCTGTGGAGAAACCGTGGAGATCTATTCAATGGTCATGCTGAGCATGGAGGACCTCCATGTAAGCGGAGCCGTGCCTAAATCGATGAGCTGTTGAAAAACTGGAAGGAGTGCCCCGCGCCGGGAAAGACGATGAAAAAGGCGCTAGAGCCGCTGCTGAAGGTATGGAAGACGAGGTATGTGTTCTGGGACTCAGAGACTGGCACAAACTCGATACACCTCATTGCCTCGATCAAATGCATATCTGTAAGAATGTCCTTGAGTGCTTGCTCGCGGCACTAATGAACATGCTGGATAAGACCAAGGATGGGCCGAAGGAAAGAAAAGACTTGCAAGATTTGAAAATCAGGGAAGATCTGCACATGCCGTCCCGTAAAATGTCAGACGAGATAGAGACGGAGACAGAGCCACAGGAGAAGAAGGGCAAGAAAATAAAGAAAGAGGATTATTGCCCCCCTTCTTGCTTCACCTTAAGTCAGGCTGAGATCGGTCAATTCTTTAAGTGCCTTACAGGAGTCAAAGTTAGTTCCGGTTACTGTGACAAGATAAGCAGATATCTAGACACGGACAAGAAAAGGTTTAGCGGGATGAAGTCCCATGACTATCATGTGATGATGACACAGATACTACCTGTTGCCCTTAGAGGGATAATGGACAAGCACATCCGTGACACGCTTATTGGTCTCTGCAACTTTTTCGACGTCATCTCTCGAAACTCGATCAGTCTGAAGCAGCTCCAAAGGCTACATGAAGAGATTGTTGTGATACTGAATG
Organism: Triticum aestivum; assembly: GCF_018294505.1. Classification (NCBI taxonomy): domain Eukaryota; kingdom Viridiplantae; phylum Streptophyta; class Magnoliopsida; order Poales; family Poaceae; genus Triticum; species Triticum aestivum. The sequence continues at coordinate 10,299,500 of NC_057794.1, read as the reverse complement.
AGCTCGACATGTACTTCCCACCCGCGTTCTTTGACGTGATGGTGCATCTATGTGTCCATATTGTGGATGACATAATAGACCTGGGGCCGTCATTTCTGCACAACATGATGTCGTTTGAGAGGATGAATGGGATCATCAAAGGATTCGTTCGTAACATGTCCCGTTCAGATGGAAGCATCGTCAAGGGCTATCTGACACAAGACTGCATCTGTTTCTGCGAGAATTTTCTATATGGCGCAGACCTGCAGCCGCCTGGTGTTAGTGTGGTTTTCCTGTTAACAAGCACGATGGGAGGCTCGAAGGAGAAGGTCACTCCAACGGTCGCAGGGAACTGCACGTGGCATACTTAGATCGACGCAGCGAATTTGACAGAGAAAACTTGGTAGTGCTACAACACCTAGACGAGGTAGATCCTTTCGTAGCACTGCACAAAGAAATTATCGCAAAGAAGTATCGTGACCGGGGGGTATGCAGGACGATTGCCAAAGTTACTAGAGAGCACAACTCCACTTTCCTGCATTGGTTCAAAGAGCATATTATTGCTAATCCCCCGGAGGAGGGCTCTAAGGACGGATTGCTCATATATGCCTTAACACATGGCCCCTTGCCGAACCTCCTAACCTATCAGGCACACGGTATCAACAGATACACGTTCTACACGGAGGCCAAAGATATGGATAGTGATGATCAGAACTCAAGGCTGACGATGGAATGCATGACCGGCAGCGCCAACGGTGCAACTGAAAGATTTTACGGAAGGGTCGAGGAGATCTGCAAGCTTGACTACTCTGGATTGCACAACGCGACCATGTTTCGTGTCAGATGGGCTAGAAATGTCGAAAGAGAAAACTGGTATTTCACTACCATGACTATACCCGACGCTAAGAGCGCTACTGTGAACGCTATCACAAAAAACGAGCCATGGGTACACACTAAGCACGTGACACAATGCTTCTTCATAACCGACCCGTGCAATCCCAGCCGTGTCGTCGTGAGGAGAGGCAAAAGGAACATCGTTGGAATGGATGGAGTCGCCAACGAGGAAGATTACGATCAGTACGGCAACCCAATGAGGGAAGATGACGATGAAGATGAAGTATATGTGAAAAGAAGAACCAATACTACATTACCTAAGAAAAATCATACTCCATGGAAATGGAAAAGTCACAATGAGGGGCTCAAATATTCTTCAACGAACAAGAAGGGAAAGAAGCTGACTCAAAAACGAAAACATCAACAGTGAGGAACCGTATACACACTTAATTAGCCATTATTATGCATGTGTCTCGGAAAAAAAGTGAGAGAAAATAAAGGAAAAGAAAAAGGGAAACTGGTTATAGCAGTAGCACATTACTGAAAAAGAGCTACAACTAGTCAATCTAGCAGTAGCGGTTTCTGTATAAAACCGCTATAGCTGCCTGTAATAGTAGTAGCGCGTTTGCTCTAAACACGCTACTGCTACGTCCACTTAACCCAAAATCCTCACTCTCTCTACTTCATCCCACCTCTTTTCCCCCCAAATCCCCACTCTCTCTTCCCTAGCCCCGCCCCGGCACTCGGCCCCGACCCCGACCCTGGCCTCTCCTCCGACCCCGGCCTTGGCTCCGACCCCGGCGCTCGCCCCCGACCCCGACGCGCGACGCCTCCCTTCTCTGCTTCCTCTCCTCCCAACATCGGCTGTCGTCGGGCCTGCCTCCTCGCCCCTGCACCCTCTGTAACCCCCCACCAGCGCTCCTCCTCTCTCTGCTAGCTAGGGTTCTTCGGTTAATTTACTTAGGTTTTAATTAGGGCAGTAGGTTCATTAGGTTATCTATTTAGTTATGAATTTACCTAGGTTTATTTAGTTTTGGACATGTCATATTTGGAAAATGATGATTATGTGGAGGATAAATGATCCGAGTGGCCTATGTTACGCCGGAATGTTTATTCATTTCCGTTCCGGTGAATTTAGGCGCTCGATATGTCCATTTTTTAGCAAAGGTCATGCCAAAAAATTTCGTGAATTTTGGCATGATAGATTTGTTTTTGGCAAACATAGATTTCTTTTTTATGGCATTTTTCATTTTTTTCCATACTTTTTGAATTAAACGAGGAGACTTAATCATAGGAAACTTGTCGAACAACGAAGAAACTGGGCCTTCTAACCAAGATGCAGACAAGATGGATTATGAGGGTGAACGAGAGTACCTCGACTATTTGACTACTAAGCAAGGTTTGCATGTCGGCCTTGTTGAAGATATAACCACTGAGGGTAAACCGCCCAGGAGGGGCCGGTTCACCTTCAGTTATACTGAAGCCCAAGGAAACCCAGAAGATGGCGCTTTACGGATGAAGCTTAGAGGCCCAGAGCCCACAGGCGGTTTAGGGCCCATGATAGTAAACCGCCATGATTGTATAAACTTGCATTGTAAGATAAGAAAGAAGAGACCGAGGCGGACACTTGTATGCGCCAGCCTCGGGACTCCATAGACCGGCCGGGATCCTCCTGAATATATAAAGTGGTGACCTGGCAGCGGTTCAGGGATAGGAAACAACAACTCGAAGCCAGACAAAGCGGATTCGCTCCCTGGTCTTCGAAACCCCAGCAATACCAATCACAACTAGACGTAGGCTTTTACCTTCATCGAAGGGGCCGAACTAGTATAAACTCCCATGTCCCTTTGTCCGGTTTAACCCCTTCAAGCTAACCCGTAGTGATGGCTCCACGACTAAGTCCTTCCATGAGGACATCTGCCGTGACAATTCCACGACAGTTGGCGCCCACCATGGGGCTATCGCACGATGGTTTCGAGTTCTTGAAGGGCAACTTCGATGGACTGAGGGGATACGCTGTGGGCCGGATGACGAAGAGTCGCCGCGACAAGCTCTACATCGACAACACGGGATGTGGTCCCGAGGCTAATTCAATCGAATACGGGTACCGGGTCCCCTTTGGTGGGATTCACGTCTTCATCGGCAAGATCGGCGAACCGGCCCTCGAGCCGGACACCTGCACCGACATCATCGAGATGGCTCGACATGCAAGTTCTTCACCGGTTCAGCCTAAGGCCAGGCATGTTTTCGTGGGTGTTGTCCACGGTTCGGGTTATGAGGAGGAACCTATCTCCGATGGAGAAACCGTAGTCCGTAGTGATGATGAGTCTTCCGGAGAAACTGAATCGCTTTACCAGTTGTACGACGACCGGATTGAGGAAGGATCCGAGGGCAACAGTATTCCGGATTCCTCGGTCTGCCAAACCGGGCCGCTGTCTTCATGGCTGGCACACGACCGGCGCCTCATTCATCTACCGCCGCAGCAGTACTCTCCGGTTCAAACGACGGCCACGCCAGCAGGTGCAGGAAGCTCGGCGCCGCCTCCGGCCCAAGTCTTGTCTGATTTGTTCGACACTCTAGCGGCACTGATGTCCGCGGAGGTAGACGCAACAGCCAGAGATCAGCATGATGCGGAGATTCTGAAAGTGAAAGATCAGATAGCCCAGGCTAAAGTGGACCTGGCAGCAGAGAACGCCAGGATGGCCACAGAGTGGGCCGAGTTGGAAGCACATGCTTACCGGATTAGACTAGATCAGAATGCTTCAGAAGAGGTCATGAGAAGAAGGTACCGATCACGTCTCCCGTCGGGTTATGAGCCGCAAAATCTTTTCAACATGCCAGGTGCAGGAGCTGGTAACCAACCCGTGCCAAACCGGGCGGGGGCACCGGAAGCAGGAGCGCCGGTTCAGCCACGCGCAACAAACCTGCCTTGCCAGAACAACATTGTATCATCAACACTGTCCGGGCATTATTCCAACCCGTTGGATAATATTGTGGCCGCCGCTTCACGCCTGGCGGCTCTCCCAACCGACGGCGAATCACCAGTTGCAGTGGAAGCGCGTCGGGCCAGGGATCTTCTTCAGACAACACTGAATCAATAGCAAGCGTATTCACACAGCCGTGAGACGATTCATTCCACTCCCTGTCCAAGCCAGAGTTATAGCAGACACGTGGAGGACGAACCGGCCATATCTAGTAGCGCGCGCCACCGAAATTCACCGCGGGAGAACAACCCGGCCGGGGGAGGTGCTAATGCGCAAGATGTTGTGGACCACGACCGCGCACGACGGGGGGCCGAGTTGACAGCTCGACACGAAGCACGACATCATACTCCGGTTCACCCCACTGCCTCGATGGAGCCAGGGGTAATGTTCAGTTCCCTAGGAGTACCATGTTTAACTCCCGCACTATGTAATGTGCGATTTCCCAAGGATTTCAAGGGACCTCGTAAGGTACCAAATTACACCGCCGAGTTGCAGCCAGAGGCGTGGGTGGAGAGCTATGAGATGGCAATGGAGATGTTAGATGTGGATGAGGCGGTTTGTGCTAAATATTTCACCATGATGCTGGAAGGAACAGCTCGCACTTGGTTGAAGAGCTTGCCAACAAACTCTATCGACTCATGGGCCGAATTAAAGCGCCGGTTTATCCAGAACTTCAAGGATACGTGCAAGCAGCCGATGTCAATTGTGGATCTGGCCGCTTGTGTCCAACAGGAACGGGAGTCCATGAACCATTGGGTTAAACGAGTCTCGATGATTTTGCATTCGTCAGATCGTATTAATGCAGATATCGCGGTATTAACGTTGGAGGGCAATTGCCGTTTTAAGCCGTTGAAATAGAAGTTGGGAAGGCTCAAACGTCATTGCAACGACATGTCAACACTCATGGCCGCTTTAGTTAAGTATGCCGATTCAGATAATACCAAGGATCCGGATTCAGAGGAGGACAAACCGGAGAAGGGAAAGAAGAATGGCGCTGCAAAAGGGCAGCACCACAACCAAGGGGTCATGGGAATAACACTAAGCGTAAAGAGGATAATTCAGATTTGGTGGCTAACACAAATATGCAGCGTCGCAAAGGTAAACCGCCCTAGCGCGGCATGAATCTGGAGCGTTTGTTAAACCAGCCCTGCCCGAAGCATGGAACCAAGGAGGCCCCTGCCACACATCTTTGGAAAGATTGTCACATAATGAGGGAGTTCAAAAATTCTAATTTATACCGGTATGATCAGGATCCACCCGGCGGTTCAGGCCCAGGTTTCAATGGGGGCGGCAGTTCAAGCTCTGGATTTCAGAACAACCAGGGCCATCAGAACAACCATGGTAATAACCAGCAGAATAACCAAGGGAATCAGCAACAGTCAGGTTACCAGAGTCACCCCAAGCAGTTGAACAGCGGACAGTATCATGTGTTCACTACCAGCTTGTGCAAGCGGGACCAGAAACTTCACAAGAGGGCAGTCAATACTGTTGAACCGGCTGTACCACATTATCTATGATGGCCGGAGCAGCCTATTGTGTGGAGCAGGGAGGATCACCCGCCCCGGGTTGACAATCCGGGCCAGCTAGCCTTGGTGGTAGCACCTCAGGTGGGAGGCTATAAGTTTACCAAGGTTCTGATGGATGGAGGGAGCAGTATCAACATCCTGTACTATGAGACTTTCCGTCGCATAGGTTTGACGGATAAGAATCTTAAACCGTCAAACTCTATCTTTCGTGGTGTGGTACCAGGTAAGTCGGCCTACCTTGTGGGAAAGATTGCTTTGGAAGTTGTGTTTGGAGATGAGTTTGATTCCAGGTCTGAGACTTTGACCTTTGAAGTGGTGAAAATCCAGAGTCCATATCACACGCTCTTTGGACGGCCGGCTTACGCGAAATTCATGGCGAGGCCCTGTTATGTCTATCTACAGCTCAAGATGCCAGGTTATAAAGGGACGATCACAGTACATGGGAGCCGAAAGATTGCCTTGGATTGCGAGGAAGGTGAAGCGGCCTATGCAGAATCGGTTTGTGCCACAGAGGATCTGAAATTCTCTAAAGACAATGTTGATCCGGCGGATATGACCCCTCTGAAGAAACCTACGACTGAACATGACCCGGCCCTGACGTTCAAACCAGCTAATGAGACTAAGCTTGTTGACTTCGTCCCTGGTGATTCATCCAAGCAGTTTAGTATCAGTGCAAATCTGGATCCAAAATAGGAAAGCGCGCTCATCGAGTTCATCCGTGAGAACCGGGACATCTTTGCATGGAAACCTTATGACATGCCAGGTGTACCGAGGGAACTCGCCGAGCACACCCTAAATATTGATCCTAAGTTTAAGCCGGTCAAGTAGTACCTTCGCCGCTTTAACGAAGAAAGACGCAAGGCCATCGGCGAAGAGGTAGCCCGGCTACTAGCGGCTGGGTTTATTGTTGAAGTGTTTCATCCTGAATGGTTGGCTAATCCGGTGCTTGTTCTTAAGAAAAATGGCACTTGGCATATGTGTGTGGACTACACTGATTTGAATAAACCAGCATGTATCAATGATGTTCAGCGGCTGGCGGGCCGGATTGCAGCCCTCAGCCGATTTATCAGCCGTTTGGGAGAGAAGGCGATTCCCCTGTATCAGATGTTGAGGAAAACAGATAAATTCGTCTGGACTGACGCCGCCAATGCGGCATTCGAGGAATTGAAGCGGCAGCTAGCTGAACCGCCAGTCCTCGCTGCTCCAGTTGATAATGAGCCTCTATTGTTGTACGTGGCTGCCAACGCCCGGGCGGTCAGTGTGGCGATTGTGGTTGAACGTAAGGAGGCCAGAAAAGAATATCCGGTTCAATGACCAGTTTATTATATCAGTGAGGTACTGATCGAATCAAAGCAAAGATATCTGCATTGGCAGAAGCTAGTGTATGGAGTTTTCATGGCAAGTAGGAAACTCAAGAAATATTTTTAAGGTCATCCTATCATAGTGGTCAGTTCTGCTCCCTTGGGCGATATAATCCAGAATAGAGAGGCAACTGGCCGGGTTGCAAAGTGGGCGATCGAGCTTGGTCCCCATGGTATGAGATATACACCCCGAACAGCTATCAAGTCTCAAGCGCTTGTGGACTTCATCAATGCTTGGACCGAGTTACAGGCACCAGAAGACAAACCGGATAATACATACTGGACCATTCACTTTGATGGATCCAGGCAGCTGGAAGGCTCGGGGGCTGGAGTTGTCCTCACTTCCCCTCGAGGTGATAAGAATTATTATGTTCTCCGCTTAATGTTTCCTTGTACTAACAATGCAGCGGAGTACGAGGCCTTGCTCCACGGTCTTCGTGTAGCTAAGGAAATGAACTTAAGCAGGGTTCGATGCTTTGGAGATTCTGATCTGGTGGCTCAGCAAGTTTCTGGTACTTGGGATTCTAAAGACCCGCTCATGGCGGCTTATAGGCGCGAGGTAGATATTGTAGCAGGTCACTTTAAGGGTTATCAGGTGGAGCACATCGACCGGCGCAAAAATGAGGCAGCAGATGCTCTAAACCGACTGGGATCTCAGCGTAAATCGGTACCACCTAATACCTTTCTAGATATCTTGCATAACCCGTCTGTAAAGTTGCCTACAAAAGAGGATTTAACTGTTCCTGATCCGGAGGCCCAGTTGGTAGCCGTTCTACATGCCACTCCGGATTGGATGGTTCCATATTTGGCATATCTGAACCGGGGCGAATATCCAGAAGACGAACTTTTCGCCAGGAAGATAGTCCGACGGTCCAAGTCTATGGTTGTTCACAATGACGAGTTGCACCATTCTAGCGTTTCAGGCGTATTCCAACGTTGTGTTTCTCCTGAAGAAGGACAAGAGATTCAACGGGAAATCCATGAAGGGGATTGCGGTCACCATGCTAGCTCAAAGTCCTTGGTTGCTAAGGCTTTCCGACACGGGTTCTACTGGTTGACAGCTCATTCTGATGCGGAAGACTTGGTAAAGCGGTGTGACACTTGTCAGAAATTTTCACGTCGTGCTCATGTTCCTGCTCAGGAGTTACGCATGATCCCCATCACTTGGCCGTTTGCTACTTGGGGGCTTGATATGGTTGGACCCTTTAAGCGTTCTAAGGACAAGAAGACCCACCTGTTGGTGGCGGTTGACAAGTTCACCAAATGGGTTGAAGCGGAGCCCGTCAGTAAATGTGATGCAGCCACGGCGGTTTAATTTCTCAAAAAGATTATTTTCCATTTCGGCTTTCCACATAGCATCATCACAGATAATGGTACGAACCTTTCTAAAGGTGAGATGGAGGAGTTCTGCCAACGAGAGCACATCCGGCTTGATGTAGCGTCCGTGGCTCACCCCCAGTCTAATGGCCAAGCTGAGAGGGCGAATCAAGAAATCCTGAAGGGTATCAAGCCTCGGCTCATGGTCCCTTTGAAGCGGACGCCGGGTTGTTGGGTGGAGGAGTTACCATCTGTGTTATGGAGCATAAATACCACCCCAAACCGATCTACGGGATATACACCCTTTTTCCTGGTCTATGGAGCTGAGGCTGTCCTCCCAAGTCATATCCGTCACGACTCGCCCCGGGTCGCGAATTATGTTGAAGTGGATAACGAGCAAGCACTCCAAGAGGCGCTGGACCTGTTAGATGAGAAGCGAGACATGGCTTTGGCTCGGTCGGCGGTTTATCAACAAGACCTGCGGTGTTATCACAGCCACCGGGTTAAGACAAGAACCTTTCAAGAAGGTGATTTGGTACTTCGGCTCATTCAAGACCAGATGGATATACACAAGTTATCCCCACCTTGGGAAGGACCTATTGTGGTCAGCAAAAATCTGCACAACGGATCATACTACCTCATTGACGTTCGAGAAGACTCACGCAGCTCTGAGGAGGAGACCCGGCGGCCATGGAACATAGCTCTCCTACGGCCTTATTACACTTGAAGTCACAGGCTTTTCCTATGTACATATTTCAACAATGTATATATTATGATCAATATAATAAACCGGCATCCTTGCTATCAAGCAGGGCCTCCACCGTTTTCTTCCTTCAAATATCTGTTAACTTGGGGGCTTCCTGTTCAAACATAGGTGTATTCACCAAAGAGAACATAGCGTTACTACCCTCTTGATGCGGCTATCACGCCTTGGGGGCTCCCTGTTCAAACATAGGTGTATTCACGAAAGAGAACATAGTGTTACTACCCCCTTGATGCGGCTATCACGCCACAACAAAGCTTGGGAGCTTCACATCCAAGGGGCCAAAAGAGTCTTGTTGCTACGCACAACTCAAACATAGGCACCCATTGAGCACAGCTCACAAAGTTACTTGGGGGCTCTTTGCGTCAAATACCAAAGAGTTTGAAAGGACCCTTGTAGCTGGGTATCGACCCACGGCTTGGAAGCCTAGTGTATTCACCTAAAACCCCGGGTTAACCTGCCTTCATCAAGTAAGCCACTCATATCTAGGTAATCCTGGCATGACCCTTCGAACATTTGACAGTTACTCTCATTGAGACCCTGAACTTGTCAAAGTTAAAACGATGATTGGTTAGTTGGAGGGCCATCTTAAAAGGCTTTGCCAAAATGGTTTAACTCAGTGGCCTGATAGCCCATGAAAAGCCTCGATTTGGGCCAGGCAGCCCTCGAAAAGCCTCGACTACAGTTTATTTTGTTTGCTTTTTTGCTAAGTTTTTGTTTTCAATGAGGTCTACGTTAAACTGGAGTTTTTTAAACCGACATGGCTTATGGATCTTCTGTTAAAGTATACAATTAAAGGTAATCTGGCATCATTCAAAACCGGTCTGGCTTTGACGCTTTATCTCCAGCAATCGGACCACGTTCATCACAACCCAGTTCTATATCATATATATACCAACATGGTACGGTGGAGGTTGGGTTTTCACCTTACTTCAAATCACAATTGGTAAACCGACAGCAATGTTTTATATCACAGGTATGATTTATTATTGCTGCAACCATAGTTGCTTACCAAGTGGGATATTTTGACCCGTCCGGCGGTAAACCGCCTGCACAGATTTTCCGTATGCAGACACAGGGATTGCATAATATTGTAAATATACATAAGCCAGTACTGAAATTCTCATGACAAATCAACGCAAAGTGTATCCCAGTGCACGATGGCAACAGATCAAAGTATTTTTACTAGCCTATTACAAGGCGCTTGAAGGCCCAAAATATGGTGTTTCCAGAAGGACAAGGTTTATCGAGCATCACTATGATGGCCGGATCAAGTTTCATTACCATGTTGATGTGATGTTGATGGGTCATTTGGCGTCGGCTCAGGTTCTTTCTCCCCATCTAGCGGTTGGAAGTTTGTAGTGGTCCCATCAATCCGGGTTAAGGCCTGAAAGATAGATTCTTCCCTGATAAGTTCTGACGGATCAATGTCAGGGGCATAAGTGTGCTTACGGTTTCCTGGAATAAGGTTTTGCGCCTCCGGAATGACAGGGTTAATCCGTTTGTTGTTGGCATCATAATAAGACCGGTGAACCGTCAAGTTAGCATCTTCTGCCAGCTGACTCGCCAGAGGACGCATTTCCCTTGTCACCTTTTTAGGGGCTACATCATCAAAATCTGCCCCATTTTCTTCTGTGCTTGGAAAGCCTTTGGAAAGGTCAACCGGATCCAAATCAGCTATCCACGCTTTGGCTCGTGTAAGTGCCAACAAAGCGTCGGCCCTGGCAGCAGATCGCTTCACCTCTTCTAGCTGTGCCGGTACCATGCATAACCTTGCCAGAGTGTCCTTGATCAGTGTTGGGGCCAGATTGTCATAGGATGTTGCGCAGATAACCCATTGAGCACCGGTGTATAGTTGTTCAAGAAGAGTATATGCTGCTTTCAGCTTCATCCGTACATCTGAGCCCAGATGAGTAATGCGGCTACCTGCAATGGTTTAAGAATTTCATATTTTCAACGGCACCTTACAAGATGGATGTTTCAAATACCTTGCCAGGAGTACTTAACAAATACTGCGGAGGTCATGGCGTTCACTTGACGTTTCAACCCAGAAAGTTCTTCCGCCACCGGTTTAAGAGCAGATTCGGCATCTTCAGCCCGTTTCAGCAATGTGCCCTTTTCAGTGTCCCAGTTGGCACGTTCCATCTTAAATTCTTCTTTTAGTCATTCTATGGAAGTTAAAGCGGCTCCAAGTTCATCTTTGGCTTTGGAAGATTCTTCTTGGTGAGATTTGATACTTTCTTGAAGATCAGCGATCTGCGTCTGTTGATGGTTTATGTCAGCCTGCCAAAATCAAGAGGATCATTTCAATATTTTATCAAAAGTCCCAAGCATACAACTGGTTCTACACTTGGCACTTGGGGGCTAATGCGGATTAATTCTTTCTTACTGCTTATTCAAAGTCCCAAGGATTCATACAAGTTTCAATCCTGGCACTTGGGGGCTAGTGCAGATTAATTCTTTCTTACTGCTTATTCAAAGTCCCAAGGATTCATACAAGTTTCAATCCTGGCACTTGGGGGCTAATGTGTGTTTGTTCAAGAAACTTAAAAGTCAACAATGTGGAGATTAGAAATTCAAAGTCCCGGTTTGTTTTTACAAATTAAACCGACCCTTGGGGGCTACAGGATACAAGGCAGTGAATATACAAAGATAAGGAGGAGAATGTTTACCTCATAACATTCCTTCATCAGATTTACCTAGTCAGCCTCATTATCTCGACTTGTATAAAGCCGGTTTAAGAAACCGGAATGAAGATCCTAGGCAGAAAGATTAGCATATTTTGACATATCAGTTTCCATCTTCCTCTTGCCCATTGAAATAAACTCATCCTTGGCGGTATGTTTGGCCAAGACAACTGGATCACCCGAAGCGGTATAAGCAGTGCCAGTAACAATAACGTCATCGTCTTTGGCTGGGCTTGGCGGATTAGCACTTGATTTCAGTGGATCAAAAGCCGGACTTGCAGGCATAGCATGTGGACTTGAGGTATCCTCATGTATGGCCGGATCAGCTTCCGGCGGATTAGCATTGATAGTTGGCTCTGGCAGGGTAAAATCATCCATGAGATTATCGAGATTTTTATCAAGATCCTCAAGAGCTTTCTCCGGCTCAACTTCACCGGTAGGGGCGCTGGTCTTGGCCTTCTTACTCAAACGAGCTTGAGCACTAATATTAAAACAAAGATTAGCATGGTCAACTGAGTTATGAAAGAGAAGGGAAGACTACACACTTACCCAGGGACGGTTTTCAGTGGAGGCAGCTGAGTGGTTGATGAACCGCCAGACGAATTAGAAGATACCTGATAATTTGAATCAGATGAATTGAGAGGGCATCGGAAGAAACCTTTCAAAGATAATGTTTTTCAGAAGAACAAGCAACCTCTGGACGACGTTTCCGGTTTGGGGTATGAGGTAAACCGGAAGAAGTGACCTGTTGACCACTGTGCCGGATTGTGCGACGCCCTTCGGTTTGCTGTGTGTTCAAAGAAATTTTTTGATCCAAATGAGCAACAGGGTGAGAGCATTTCAGTTTTCGAACTGCACGGTGAAATCGTTGAACCGACACAAGTTCCGAGTTAGAAGAAAGACAAATTACCTCAACATGATCTGCATGACTGGCCTCCGCATCATCCTGGAAATAATCATTATCAGTAAAATATATGGATAGAAGTCAAGGGAGTCAAACTTTACCTCTGCAGCCGAGTCATCGACATCTTCTGGTGGTTCTGAAGACTCAACAGTTTTCTTTTTGGCAGCTTTCTTCATGACCTTGGTCTTACTACGCGGAGCCTTAGCTACTTTGTCTTGAGTTTTCTTTTTCCATAAAGAGCTACTGGCCTATGGGATTGCACAAAGGTATTATTATAGCAGTGTCAAAGCGGAGAAGGATAAGGAAAACTACAAGGTTAAAATATTTACCCCTGGCGGTTTGTTGGAGGCGTAAAAAGGACGCAGGCCAATTTGAGTACATACGGCAAGCGGTTCGTCGAGTATTTTCTTTACACTTTCACTAACTTCATCGTCCTCCAGTTCTATTGAATTAAACCGTTGAGGATCATTGGTGTTGCCAGTGTATTCGAACATCAATCCGGGCTGGCGGCTTAAAGGAAGAATGCACCATGAAATCCAGCAACGGACGAGATCAACACCAGTTAAACCGTTGGCAAGAAGAGCGTGAAGTTTGGCGAGTTGAGGTGCATAGGCTTGTCGATCTTTGGCAGGCAATATCTGATGTAAAGGGTTATTATTGCTGAGCCGGTGCGGACGGTAGCCCGGCAAGGGATTCTCTTCAGTAGGGGCGGTATTCTGAAAATAGAACCAGGTTTGGTTCCAGTCTTTTGGATGGCTGTGAAGTTTGGCGTGAGGAAAATCAACCTCTTTCCTATTTTGGATTGACACACCGCCAAGTTCAGTATTAGGTCCATCAGAAAATTCCGTCCGGCGGTTTAAGTGAAAGAGATCTAGAAAGAGGTTGACAGTTGGTTCTTCTTGCAGATAAACCTCGCAGAATACTTGGAAATTGCATATGTTGGACACATAATTTGGTGCAATATCTTGAGGATGAAGTTGGAGCCTGGCAATAACATCCCGGAATTTTTTTGATCCGGGAGGACTGAAACCTCGAGCTAAATGTTGCAAGAATACAATCACTTCTCCATCTTGAGGTTCAGGGGGGCACTCAGGGCCAGGAACTCGCCAACGGAGGACATCTTTTGAAGCCAAAGCGGCGGTGGTGATATATTCATTGATTTGCATTTTTGTGATCCGAGACGGAACCCAGTTGCAAGCAACAAATTGTTTCGTCATCTTACAAAGTATGTAAAAGGAAAATGGACAGTTTACGATTGGCGGTTCGTATGTGTTTGTCAAAATGTTAAACCGACAATTCAAGGTATACGTATGAAGTGAATCGGGCATGGCTGTTCAAAGTCTAGATGGCGGTTTAAGAGAGGGCTAATGACATACGACGAATTATCAACACTAAAGGATAAACTGCCCTTTCGAGGCAGAACCCCAAGCTGGAAATTTGTTAAGTATGGAACAAACAGGTTTCACAAGTTGCAATTATTATTTTGGATCAAACGGTCGCTCTGGAAGGAAAAAATTTCTAGACCTAAAACAGTGCAGAGAAGTTCATGCACTCAGAGAGAGCTTCCAAACAATGGAAATGAGATCTATTTTTATGCAAGGTAAGCGCACACAATTGCTGCAGCAGTTCTACGTTGTTTTTACAATCTAAACAGGGTATTGGAGGTGAAAACTAACAAAGGTTTGCATCGGGCGGCGATGACCGCCGACGAACTCAACAAAAAGTTCCAATGCAGATCTGAGAAGGGGAAGGAGAAGAACTCATGGATGTTGACGAGTTGCGGAGGTTCGCCGTTGATTTCTGGTCAGAGTCAGGTCGATGCAGCGGCCTGAGTCGATGCGGACTGGAAGATCAACGACGGCGGCGGCGGCGATACTTGAGGTCTTCGGGTCGCGAGGAGGAAGACAATGCGGTTTGGAAAGGGAGAAAATGGAAGGCGCCCCGATTTTATATATAAGGAAGTGGGATAAAATGGCAGGCGCGAAAATCAAGGAATCGGAGGCGGCAAAAGAGGATGCAGCTGTCGCCTCGTTCTTCGGGAATTAATTAAAGAGAAGGGAATCTTTATAAAACTTTTTTATACAGGAATGATGTCACAATGATTTACTACAGTAACAGAAGATGACGTCATGGCGATTCATCAAAGTTCACAGGGAGAAGATAATATGGCGGTTTACGAGAATTGCCAGAAGTTCAAGAATTGAAGACTGACATGAACAGGTTCAAATCAATCTGGGGCCTAATGTTGAAGATATAACCACTGAGGGTAAACCGCCCAGGAGGGGCCGGTTCACCTTCAGTTATACTGAAGCCCAAGGAAACCCAGAAGATGGCGCTTTACGGATGAAGCTTAGAGGCCCAGAGCCCACAGGCGGTTTAGGGACCATGATAGTAAACCGCCATGATTGTATAAACTTGCATTGTAAGATAAGAAAGAAGAGACCGAGGCGGACACTTGTATGAGCCAGCCTCGGGACTCCGTAGACCGGCCGGGATCCTCTTGAATATATAAAGGGGTGACCTGGCGGCGGTTCAGGGACAGGAAACAACAACTCGAAGCCAGACAAAGCGGATTCGCTCCCTTGTCTTCGAAACCCCAGCAATACCAATCACAACTAGACGTAGGCTTTTACCTTCATCGAAAGGGCCGAACTAGTATAAACTCCCGTGTCCCTTTGTCTGGTTTAACCCCTTCAAGCTAACCCGTAGTGATGGCTCCACGACTAAGTCCTTCCATGAGGACATCTGCCGTGACAATTCCACGACAGGCCTCGATGATGGTACTGACGCCGACATCAACACCGACGGCGCCGGCACCGATGGCGGCACCGAGACCGGCGGGGAAGGTACCTGCGCCGATGCCGCTACTGAAAAGAACAAGCCGAAGAAGCAGAGGATACGAAAACCTAACAAACTAGGGATTGGACGACTAGTGATCACAAAGATGGCACCTGGCAAGCTTTAGCCAGTAGAGCCGGAAGAACCTCGCAAGGTGCTATGGGAACCAAGTAGGATGCATCCTACGGGAATGCGTGAGCATCAACGATGATGACTTAAGGAGTAAAGAACATTTGATGCAGTTGCTCCCTACGAAGTTGCAAGAGATTCAAGTTCCCCGACCGGGATGATAACATAGAACAACCGTGGGTTGATCCGAAGATGAAAAATATTAACAATCACGCCATGGGCATGTTCAACAATGATTTGGCCTCCTGGAAAGGGAGGGTGAAACGAGCTATTGAGGCTGAGGAACCCCTGTCCAAGATTTTGGAGGAAAATCCGACACTTACGGAAGAGGAGTTTGAAAAGTTCAAGGACACTTGCGCTACCGAGGCAGCCAAGGCTAAGGCTACGAAATTCAAGAGCCTTCAGCAAAGGAACACCGGGAAGCATCGCCTCTGAAGCCGTGTCTACCTCAGTAAAAGGCCCATATGGGATAAGGAGGATGCAGAACGTGAAGCCGCGGGTATCCCAGACCCCTTCGCGAAGTTCACCGACCCCTTGGAGCGTGACTTCATCAGGGCCCGCTACATGTGGGACAAGGAAAAGAAGGTTTTTCACACGGACAAGATCACGAGGAAATTGATTAGACTACTGGTAATTAATCTTTTACCAGCTTACATTTAGCTCCATATCTAGTTGACTACACATTCCTAAACGGTTCACGCTCCGTCTGCAGGAGAAGAAACACCAGCTTGCAGCCGAATGCCCTACTTCTCTGATGAGGCCCAAGTGGGACAACCCTCTCAACCGGGCCTTGAACGAACTTAAGGGAGTCCCTTTGGGCCAGCGGCCGCAATATGGTCGTGTGCATGGCGCTGGAGACGGCGCCACGTGGAAGGTGTTTTACAACGAGGGCCCGGAGGCCAAGAAGCAGAAAAATAAGTTTAGTCAGGCGGACATCGACGCGAAGGTGAAACTTGCGGTAGAGAAAAAAGCAGCTGAGGACGCGAAAAAACAGCTGAGGAGAAAAATGTGTTGCTACTATAAGTAGTCAATGCAGCTGTAAATGCCCGCAGAAATGATTTTGCTACTAACTTGGTTCCAGCTATCATCAACTAAACGAAGGAAAATCCAGACAAGACGTTACATGATTTCCCGTTGCCCAGTTTTGTCGGGAGCAACTCCATGAACAACAACACCATCGTACCATCACTTGCTCATGCAACCGGGCCTCCTCTCGCAGCCACTCCCACTCATAGTAGCCCATCCATAGTCTCTGGCGCGCTAGATGGGCCTCCGTCTTTGGCTAAGCTCGACGTCGTCACGGTAATTACATGTCGCACCAATATATATATATATATATATATATATATGTATATATATATAATATTCCATTTTCGTTGCCTTTCGGATGTTTTACGCCACAGACATATGTGTTTGCAGGCCAAAGAAACCCCGTGCCCCATACTCTACTTGATCAAAGGCCAGAAGGTGGACGTGGGAAAGGGGATGATAATGGACCCCTTGCAACCCATGTTCACCAACCAGCCGATCCCCGCAGGGCACATCAGGGTTAGCTTGTCCAGTGTGAAATTGGGACACGAGCATTTGCCTCCTCCAGTACATCCTGTGAGAGAGGACGACGAGACCCTGCCGCGGATTGGAAACTGCAAGGGTTGGGTGCTGCTATGGCCGAAGAATCTTATTCGTCTGGAGCCGGCCGAGAGCACACCAATAACCACACATCAACAAGCATGTGCGGAGACCACCACCCCGCCTACGCAATTACCAGCTCCTGTAGTGCCGGGTGAGAGCGGCGGATGATGATACGTCTCCCTCGTATCTACTTTTCCAAACACTTTTGCCCTTATTTTGGACTCTAACTTGCATGATTTGAATGGAACTAACCCGGACTGATGCTATTTTTTAGCAGAATTGCCATGGTGTTATTTATGTGTAGAAACAAACGTTCTCGGAATGACCTGAAACTTCACGGAGCCATTTTTCGGAAAATAAGAAAAATACCTGCAAAAGATGAAGGCCAGGGGGGCCACCACCTCTCCACGAGGGTGGGGGCGCGCCTACCCCCTAGGATGCGCCCCCTACCTCATGGGCCCCCTATTGCCTCTCCGACTCCAACTCCAACTCTATATATTGTGTTTTGGGGTGAAAAAAATTAGAGAGAAGAAATCATCGCGTTTTACGATACGGAGCCGCCGCCAAGCCCTAAAACCTCTCGGGAGGGCTGATCTGGAGTCTCTTCGGGGCTCCAGAGAGGGGAATCCGTCGCCATCGTCATTATCAACCACATCACCAATTTCATGATGCTCACCGCTGTGCGTGAGTAATTCCATCATAGGCTTGCTGGACGGTGATGGGTTGGATGGGATCTATCATGTAATCGAGTTAGTTTTGTTAGGGTTTGATCACTAGTGTCCACTATGTTCTGAGATTGATGTTGCTATGACTTTGCTATGCTTAATGCTTGTCACTAGGGCCCGAGTGCCATGATTTTAGATTTCAACCTATTATGTTTTCATCAATATATGAGTGTTCTTGATCCTATCTTGCAAATCTATAGTCACCTATTATGTGTTATGATCCGTTAACCCCGAGGTGACAATAATCAGGATACTTACCTGTGATGACCGTAGTTTGAGGAGTTCATGTATTCACTATGTGTTAATGCTTTGTTCCGGTTCTCTATTAAAAGGAGGCCTTAATATCCCTTAGTTTTCGTAAGGACCCCGCTGCCACGGGAGGGTAGGACAAACGATGTTATGCAAGTTCTTTTCCATAAGCACGTATGACTATATTCGGAATACATGCCTACATTATATCAATGAACTGGAGCTAGTTCTATGTCACCCTAGGTTATGACTGTTACATGATGAACCGCATCCGGCATAATTCTCCATTACCGATCCATTGCCTACAAGCTTTCCATATATTGTTCGTCGCTTATTTACTTTTCCGTTCCTATTGCTATCATCACTACAAAATACCAAAACATTGCTTTTACTACTGTTACCTTTTTCTACTATTACCACTACTATCATATTACCTTGATACTAAACACTTTGCTGCAGATATTAAGTTTCTAGGTGTGGTTGAATTGACAACTCAGCTGCTAATACTTGAGAGTATTCTTTGGCTCCCCTTGTGTCGAATCAATAAATTTGGGTTGAATACTTTACCCTCGAAAACTGTTGCGATCCCCTATACTTGTGGGTTATCAAGACTATTTTCTGGCGCTGTTGCCGGGGAGCATAGCTCTATTCTTTGAGTCACTTGGGATATATATATCTGCTTATCATTATGAAGAACTTGAGAGATCCAAAAATCAAGATTTATCCCTCAACTACGAGGGGCGGCAAGGAACTGCCATCTAGCTCTGCACTTGATTCACCTTCTATTTTGAGTAAGCTTGCGACACCTACACCTGCTTCTGCTATTCGTTCTGATATGTCGCATGTTAGTGATGATGCCACTTCTACTATGCATGTTAGTTATGATGAAACTAACTCTATGCCTGATACTACTGTGCCACTTAGTGATTGTCTTGATGAACAACTTGCTAGGGCTAGAGAGATTGGAAATATTGAATCTGATGATACTGATGAAAGTGATGATGAAGAATCACTTGTTATTCCTACGGGTTATGTTTATGATCAAGAAGCTTCTTTAGCTATTTTAGCTTGCAAAAATAGAAAGTATTCTTGGAAGACCCTTTTTGAATGCTGCAGGGGCCGTTATTGATTGCACTAAAGGCAATGTCACTTTTCATGTTAATGGTAATGAGCATACGGTAAACTTTTCGAGGAAACAAACTCAAGTTCATAGTATCAACTCTATTGGAAAAAATCCATCGATTATATTTGGAGGTTTTGAATTTCCTCTTCCTACTGTCAAGAAGAAATATGATATTCTTATTATTGGGGATGTGCATATCCCCGTTAAGGTAACATAGTGTTATTCGAAATTTCCCCGGTTACACATGTTATTCGAAATGAGTTCGTTAACCAGACTTGATCAACTTTGTTAGTGGATTCCTTTTTGATGATCATGAGATGGATGAAACTAGAAGGCACAACCTTCTGTACCCCAGTTTTACTTTCTGATAATTATATTAAATAAAATAATAAAAGTTCTCCAAATGCCCTGAAATTTGAATATGATTTTTTCTATAATATTTGAGAATATTTGGTACCGAGAACACAGCAGGGGGGTCAACCACCTGCCCACGAGGGTGGAGGGCGTGAAGGAAATATGCCCTAGAGGCAATAATAAAGTTATTATTTATTTCCTTATATCATGATAAATGTTTATTATTCATGCTTGAATTGTATTAACCGGAAACATAATACATGTGTGAATACATAGACAAACAGAGTGTCACTAGTATGCCTCTACTTGACTAGCTCGTTGATCAAAGATGGTTATGTTTCCTAACCATAGACATGAGTTGTCATTTGATTAACGGGATCACATCATTAGGAGAATGATGTGATTGACATGACCCATTCCGTTAGCTGAGCACACGATTGTTTAGTATGTTGCTATTGCTTTCGTCATGAATTATACATGTTCCTATGACTATGAGATTATGCAACTCCTGTTTACCGGAGGAACACTTTGTGTGCTACCAAATGTCACAACGTAACTGGGTGATTATAAAGGTGCTCTACAAGTGTCTCCGAAGGTACATGTTGTGTTGGCGTATTTCAAGATTATGATTTGTCACTCCGATTGTCGGAGAGGTATCTCTGGGCCCTCTCGGTAATGCACATCACTTAAGCCTTGCAAGCATTTCAACTAATGAGTTAGTTGCGGGATAATGTATTATGGAATGAGTAAAGAGACTTGCCAGTAACGAGATTGAACTAGGTATTGAGATACCGATGATCGAATCTTGGGCAAGTAACATACCGATGACAAAGGGAACAACGTATGTTGTTATGCGGTTTGACTGATAAAGATCTTCGTAGAATTTGTAGGAGCCAATATGAGCATCCAGGTTCCGCTATTGGTTATTGACCGGAGACATGTCTTGGTCATGTCTACATAGTTGTCGAACCCGTAGGGTCCGCATGCTTAATGTTTTGATGACGGTTATTTTATGAGTTTATGAGTTTTGATGTACCGAAGGTTGTTCGGAGTCCCGAATGTGATCACGAACATGACGAGGAGTCTCGAAATGGTCGAGACATAAAGATTGATATATTGGAAGCCTATATTTGGATATCGGAATTGTTCCGGGTGAAATCGGGATTTTACCGGAGTACCGGGGGTTACCGGAACCTCCCCGGGGGCTCAATGGGCCTACATGGGCCTTAGTGGAAATAGAGTGAAGCAAGGGGAGTGTGGGGCGTCCCCCAAGGCCCAAACTGAATTGGTTTAGGGCAAGGGGGGCCGGCCCCCTCTTTCCTTCTCCTCATCTCCCTTTCCTTCCCCCTCTCCTACTCCTACTAGGAATAGGAGGAATCCTACTCCTAGTGGGAGTAGGACTCCCCCTTGGCACGCCTCTCCCTGGCCGGCTGCCTCCTCCCCTTGCTCCTTTATATACGTGGCCAGGGGGGCACCCCATAGACACAACAATTGATCAATTGATCTTTTAGCCGTGTGCGGTGCCCCCCTCCACCATAGTCCACCTCGATAATACTGTAGCGGTGCTTAGGCGAAGCCCTGCGTTAGTAGAACATCAACATCGTCACAGCGCCGTCGTGCTGACGAAACTCTCCCTCAACACTCGGCTGGATCGGAGTTCGAGGGACGTCATCGGGTTGAATGTGTGCTGAACTAGGAGGTGTCGTGCATTCGGTAATTGATCGCTCGGATCATGAAGACGTACGACTACATCAACCACGTTATGCTAACGCGTCCGCTTTCGGTCTACGAGGGTACGTGGACAACACTCTTCCCTCTCGTTGCTATGCATCACCATGATCTTGCGTGTCCGTAGGATTTTTTTTGAAATTACTACGTTCCCCAACAGTGGCATCCGAGCCATGTTTTATGCGTTGATGTAATATGCACGAGTAGAACACAAGTGAGTTGTGGGCGATATAAGTCATACTGCTTACCAGCATGTCACATTTTGGTTTGGCGGTATTGTTGGATGAAGCGGCCCGGACCGACATTACGCATACGCTTACGCGAGACTGGTTCTACCGACATGCTTTGCACACAGGTGGCTGGCGGGTGTCAGTTTTTCCAACTTTATTTGAACCGAGTGTGGCTACGCCTGGTCCTTGCGAAGGTTAAAACAGCACCAACTTGACAAACTATCGTTGTGGTTTTGATGCGTAGGTAAGAACGGTTCTTGCTCGGCCCGTAGCAGCCACGTAAAATTTGCAACAACAAAGTCGAGGACGTCTAACTTGTTTTTGCATGGCATGTTGTGATGTGATATGGTCAAGACGTGATGAGATATAAGTTGTTGTATGAGATGATCATGTTTTGTTGAAGTTATCGGCAACTGGCAAAAGCCGTATGGTTATCTCTCTATTTCATAAGATGCAAGCACCAAATAATTGCTTTACTTTATCGCTATGCGATAGCAATAGTTGCAAGAGCAAATGTTGGCGAGACGACCATGTGATGACACATTGATATAGATCAAGATGATGGAGATCATGGTGTCATGCCGATGACGATGGAGATCATGACACTACTAGAAAAAGGGCTATAGATGGGATTGACACTAATGGCGCACCAGACAAGCAGTGCACCATTAGTATATACTAATGGCGCACCACCTTCTGATACGCCATTAGAGTTGAAACTACTAATGGCGCACCTGGCCCAGGGTGTGCCATTAGTATCAATTTTTTTTAACTAGTGCGCCTGTCCAAACATACTAATGGCGCATCCAGACACAGTGCGCCATTACTAGTTGTAACTAGTAATGGCGCACCTGCCGGAAAGTGCGCCACTAATGTTGTTTTTTATTGTATTTTTTATTCCCTTTTTTGAAAACTACTAATGGCGCACTGTTCCACCGTGCGCCATTACTAGTTTAAACTAGTAATGGTGCACTGTGGGACAGTGCGCCATTAGTATGTTTTTTTGCAAAACTACTCATGGCGCACCACCAGAAGGTGCGCCATTAGTAACCTGGATTACTAATGGCGCATTTAGAGTTGGTGCGCCATTAGTAAGTGGGCAGCAACAAGATATTTTGGACAGCCTCTCCTACCCACACTCACTTTCTCCCCACTTCATTCTCTCCACCTCCTCCTTGTCTCGGGTGCCTCCTCTTTTTCACCTCATTTCCACCATAGATTCATTCAATTTAAGTGGTTAAATTACCTTGTTTTGACAGGTAAGTAAGGGGGGAAGCTATATTTATGTTGTTCTCCCTACAACAATGTGCACATGCACTTTTTATGGCCTAGCTAGATCTATGTATGTTCGTGGTGTTGCATATGTTTGTGGTGTTGCATATGTGTTTGTGTTTGGAGGTGTACCGGTATTTGAAATGCGGCAGTTGCCAATATTTTGCCGGAATGTTGATTCATTTCTGTTTCGGCGAGAACTTTGGCATTAAGCATTCTTTTTGGTCCTATTTTTAGGGAAAGTCATGCCAAATTTTTTCTTGGTTCTAAAATATCGTTTTGCTCTACCCCTCAGGTGACCATGGTCCGCATGATGACCGAAGGCATCATGAATAGGTTTTTGAGGTCCGCGAAGGCCGAGATGCTTCAAAAGAACGAGACGGAGATAAGATGTCCGTGTCGAAGATGCAAGCTGAAGAGCCTTATTGCGGACCCAGAATCCGGGCAGGTGCGGGACCACCTGCTCTTGCGTGGTTTCATGGATGGCTATCGGTGGCAAGGTGATGAAGATGACTACGAAGTCGTCCATGGGGGCCGGGCAAGAAATGAGGAAGGGCAGCATGACAACCACCGCGGCTCGGGCGGGCGAGATGACGAAGAATCCCCAGGAGATGATCACGACGAGGCAGGTGGTCCACAGATTTTCTAGATGCGTCAGGTGCATGGATGACACAACGTATCGCCAGCTAGATAGAGATCCCGGGTCTTCGAAAACCGTGTTCATGGGACATCGAAGGTGGCTTCGTGACGATGACCCGTGGAAAACACAAGGATCTATTCGATGGTGAAACCGAACCCCGAGGACGCCCGCGTACGAGGAGCGGCGAGGAAATAGACGAGCTGTTGAAAAATTGGAAAGACTGCCCACTGCCGGGAAAGAAGCAAAAGGCGCTAGAGCTGGGAAAGAAGCAAAAGGCGCCAGAGCCGCTGCTGAAGGTATGGAAAACGAGGTCTGTTTTCTAGGACTTGCCGTACTGGAAGATCCACCGTGTGCCTCACAGCCTTGATGTCATGCATATCACGAAGAATGTGTGCGAGAGTCTGCTTGGTACCCTGCTCAACATGCCAGAGAGGACCAAAGATGGGCCGAAAGCAAGGGCAGACTTGAAATCAATGGGCATCAGGCAGGAGCTTCACGCTATATATGATGATGATGATGATGATGATGAGGCGAAGCAGGACACGAAAAGTCGTCGCAAAGGCAAAAAGGCCAAGAAGACCGGAAATGACTACCCTCCCGCATGCTTCACTCTAAGTCAGGAGGAGATCGAGCAGTTTTTCACCTGCCTCGTAGGAGTAAAACTTCCTTACGGTTACGCGGGGAAGATAAGCAGATACCTAGACCCAGCGAAGCAGAAGTTCAGCGGGATGAAGTCTCACGACTGTCACATGCTGATGACGCAGATACTTCCAGTTGCAATCCGTGGGATCATGGACGCGCACGTCCGTGAAACCCTATTTGGCCTATGCAACTTTTTCGACGTCATCTCTCGGAAGTCTGTTGGCGTGAGGCAACTCAGAAGGCTACAGGAAGAGATCATGGTGATACTATGCGAGCTTGAGATGTTCTTCCCGCCTGCATTCTTCGACGTTATGGTGCATCTGCTGGTCCATCTCGTGGACGATATCATCCAACTCGGGCCGATGTTCCTGCACAGCATGATGCCATTCGAAAGGATGAATGGTGTCATCAAAGGATACGTTCACAACATGCCACGTCCAGAGGGAAGCATAGCCAGGGGCTTTCTGACCGAAGAGTGCATCTCCTACTACATGAATTATCTAGGCATCGAGAAGCCCGTTGGTCTGCCCGTCAACAGGCACCTCGGCAGGCTCGCTGGATGGGGTCACCGTGAGGGTCACCGCGAAATGCATGTCGACTTCGAGGGTCGACTCGCCGACTTTGAAAGAGCAAACCTAGTCGCGCTACAACACATAGACGTGGTCGATCCTTGGGTGGTAGAGCACAAAACCTTTATTAAGAAGACGTAAAATGACCGAGGCCAACAGAGGACGGACGGAGATATACTCAAAGAGCACAACTCATGTTTCATGCGTTGGTTCAAGCAAAAGCTTATGTCGTACCCTTTACATGAGGATTCTTCCGCGAAAGAACAACTCATATTCGCCTTGTCACAGAGCGCCGAGCACAACCTGATGACCTATGAGGCGTACGATATCAACGGCTACACATTCTACACTGAGGCCAAGGACATGAAGAGCGATGGTTATCAGAACTCCGGGGTAACGATGGAATCCTACACCGGTAACGACAAGGACAGATACTACGGAAGGATCGAGGAGATCTGGGAGCTGAGCTACGCTGGAGAGAAGGCCCCGATGTTCCGTGTCAGATGGGTGAAGAGCGTCCTAAAAGAAGACCGGTATTTCACCACCATGGTTATACCCGAAGCCAAATCCAAGACCGCGGGCGCAAACGTCACCGCGAAAAATGAGCCATGGGTACTGGCTTCCCAAGTGGACCAATGCTTCTTCATTACCGACCCGTCAAAGCCCAGTCATGTTGTCATGAGGAGAGGCAAAAGGAAGATCATCGGAGTGGTTGGAGTAGCCAATGAGCAAGACTTCGACAAGTATGGCGACCCGAGGATCGAACATGACGACGATGATGAAGTAGCAGCATACACCACAAGAAGAAGCAGGACCACCCTACCTAAAGGACGTCCGTTCCACAGAAGAACTCCATTTGTGAAAAAGAAGGGCAAGAAGATTGTGAACAGATAGCTAGCTAAGATCGATTGTATTTAAATCGTAGCCTTCATTTCTCGATTGTATTTCATGGGCACTTTTTGAACTATCATGAATATTTTTAAATTTCATGGACACTCGATCTCGATCCCCCTCCATCTCGATCGCTATCCCACCTCGCCAGATCCGGTCCCCCTCGCCGCCGAGCACCCCCCGGTCCACCGGCCGCCGCCGCCTACCCCCCGCACCCTCGATTCCCCTACTCAACCGCCGCCGCCGACCCCCCGCACCC
>NC_057794.1:10261675-10273215 GCF_018294505.1 Triticum aestivum | reverse complement strand
ACTACGTGTACTTGGTTATCTCTGTTTCCTATTCAGTTGCATTCTTCTCTACCATGATGGCACTGTACTTAGGTATTGGGCACTGCATAATGCAATACACGTGTAGGTTTCTTGTATTTGCAAAACAAATATAGTGGCTTTAAAGTATATATCTGAATAATGTATGACTTTATGAATTGGCTTGCATAAGAAAGTGTAAATTTGTCTTTGTGTATTGGATTAATGTGTAAATTTTGGCCTTCCTGATCATCCATGGATTACCATTTTCCTTCCAAACTCATAATAATATAGTTATCTAATCACTAATATACCTCTTGAAAGTTGAAACGCTTGACGGTATCTACAGATGAGGCTCAATGTAAGCTAGCTGGTCTCTGTGCGCTCTCTGCGCTTGCAGAGTTGCCAACTAGCCAAAATAATTCTTAATTCTTTTTTGAACTATACGTATCTTGTTCAATCGAATTTACAATCTAGGATGTCAGTATAGTTCTAGTAATACCTATTTTAATTTCTTAATACTAGTGTTTTCTTAACTAGAAACTGTAGGATGGCTCTGATGATAAAATTTGTTTCAGAAACAAACATTTACAATGGAATATATACAGAGGAAAGGTAGAATGTAGAGAGGGTAGAGGGGACGGAAGCTGGAGGGGTGACTGGCAGTTAAGCTGATCAAGCCATGACTTAGAGAGGTGCTGCAAGGTCCTCGTTTCATCCTACAGAAAGCAGGAAGAGATCTGTCGCAATACCACTATTGGATTTGGTCCCGGTCACACTCACCTTTTAAATTTGGATCAGAGGTAGCAATAAGTTTGTTCTGGGAAGCAATGAACAAATTGTGTAGTCTGATTAAACACACACACACACACACACACACACACACACACACAGTAATAACAAACCAATGTGGGTTCTGAATCACTACTGGCGTAGGAGGTCTTTTGCTGCAAAGGGATTGTTGATTAATTTGCTAATCACAGTGTAATCTCTCCTATATGTTGACACACTTTTACTATGTACTTGACACACTTCTTGTTTATGCATTCACTGTATGTTGCACTTTCTTCTTCCTAAGAGTTCATTGATGTAGATGCTTTCCTGATTTTTACTAGGAGTAAAAACAAGAATCTTTTCTCCCTGGATAGTAACAGGGCAAAGGTGAAAGTTGCATGTTGTTTTCTCTGTAATTTAAGAATGTGATTTAGTAAATTACAGTGTAATCTCTCCTGGTAAATATAGACAATAGTAAATTACAGTTGAATGTAATATACCCTAGAATTACAGTGTAATTTAGCCCATATTTTCAGTGTAATCTCCATGATTAAATTTTTTGTATAGTCTCATTCTTGTTATATATTCTTTGTATCATTGCAGTGCAGTTCTTGTTATATATTTCTGGTTGTTAGACTGTTCAGCTATGCAGAGTCTGAGGCACCGTCTAGTTCTCATGTCTCAGCTCCCAGCTTGATTGATACTCATGTTATTAAGTCTGAACTAGTGAACATATGCGGTTGAAGATGATACGTTTCTGGAAGTTAACTTGCATCTAAACAGAGGCAACTCTGCATTGTTTCTGAATCACATTTCAGTAAAAAGTTAAATGGAATGTGGTAACAAATGCACCAAAAGATCAAGCAGGGTCACTGCTGTAGATTGCAGTGGCATGGATATTTACACCACATTGCTTGTTGACACTCAAACTACAATACATCAGGCCTTATTATAAGTAGCAAAACCATGGACTGAAGCGGCTCAGCCACATAGTGACCTGACTGAGTCATTCTAGTTTCTTGTATGTGTCCAGCCGGCTCAGAGCACCGTCTGGCAGAGCCTTCGTACTGTTGCTGATCACTTCCCTTGATTGTTTCAGCTCAGTCTTGCCTGCAATGAACCAATTCTCCTTTTATCCATTTGATTGGCTCCTATTATAATTGCAGAGGATAAGAAGAACTTGCTCTGTTCTTGCTTGTACACCAATCTCTGCTTCAACTGCTGCATTTACTTTCATGTAACAGTCTTGTACCCTAAGAAATGGAGGCCTTTTTTCACATGCCAATGTATTTTGCATGTTGTGATGGAGGCCTTTTTTGCCTTGTCCACCCGAGAGGCCCTTGAGTTTGCTGGAATGTCGACTAACTTCTGTTTCGGCAAATTCGGGTACTCCATATGTCCTATTTTCAGCAAAGGTCATGCTGAAATTTTCCGTAAATTTTAGCATGACTTTGCTAAAAATAGGACATATGGGGTACTTGTGACTAATGCATGGGCCGGGGTATCTTAGTAGTTAATTAAGTAGGATCAAGTGCCCCGGCGTACTTGTGACTAATGCATGGCTTTTAGGGTGCCTCGGTGTCGATAAAAACCGAAATGATGAAAGCTTAGGCTTTTAGGGTGCCTCGACGTCGAAAAACCCTCAATGATATAAGCTTAGCTTTTAGGATGCCTCGGTGTCGACAAACCCTAAATGATGAGACCATGATCTTGTTCCTTGACAATAACCAACTTTTTGACCAAACTTTGTTCCTATTTATAGAGAAACATGGCCAACAACGATGAGGCCGGGGGTTCGGGCGGCAAGAAATTCTGGGAGTTGTCCCAGGAGATGGAGGAACAACCTCACTTGTATGAGGATGCCGCCTTCCCCACCGATCCTGAGACCACTGATGGTACCGCCGAGGATGACCCCACTGATGCCACCACTGATGGTGCCGCCGAGGATGCCACCACTGATGATGGCGGCGCACGCACAGATGGCAGCCAACCGAAGAGGCAACGGAAGGACCGGCGCCCGACCGTGCTCCGCACCCTCAAGGAGGAGGTTACTGAAGTGGACTCTGACGGGAATCCAACGGCGCCCGAACGAATAGTCAAGGGGTACTCGCTTCAGCTCGGGTGCATTCTTCGGAGCACCGTCTCGATCAACACCGAGAACCTGAGGCATCCTGACCGAGGGAATTTGCGCAACCTCCTCTTCACGAAGCTGCACGAACGATACAAGTTCCCCGCTGAATTTGAAAACACAAGCCTCAAAGGGAATAAAGTGAACAATGCTGACCTCACAAAGATGAGCAAGGCCCTGTCTACTTGGAAAAGCAATGTGAAGAGAATGATCGAGAAAGGTGAGAGTTATGAGAAGATCAAGGAGAAAAATCCTTCGATCACTGAAGATGACTACAACGACTTCAAGATCAATTGCTCGAGCACCGCAAACTCCGAATCAAGTAAGTGGGGGAAAGAAATGCGGGAGCTGAACTTAGGGGAACACACACTCGGTCCCGGCCAGAGTGGCGGAGCCTATATGGGACAAGGAGGAGGCGGACCGTGCCGAGCAAGGCCTACCGCCCCTCTTCGATAAATACGGTGACAAGCAGACCAGGAACTTTGTCAGGGCCCGGTACAAGAAGGACCCGAAAACAAAGGAGCTTACCACGGATCCGAAGACCAGGGCGCTTGAGCTTGTTCTGGTAAGGAATACACCCCCGCATAATTAGCTCCATATGGTTGCATTCTAATTAATGAAGCCAAATTTCTAAATGGTTCACATTCCTTCCGCAGGCGGCTGAAAGCAGTAGCGCGGGGTCGACTAAGAGCAACCCTTGGGACACCACTCTAAATAGGGCGTTGAATGTAATGAAGAACAAGGATAAGCTCAGTAAGCCGACATCAGCTGGTCGTGTGGCCGGCAAAGGCTTGTCGACAAAATGGTCGTCATACTATAACAATGGTGGGCGAAAGGAGAAAAAGACCAGCTCGGAAAGCCAGACGCGCGAGGTTCAAGAACTTAGGGCACAGGTGGCGCGGATTCCGGAGATTTTCCAAGAGCAAGTGCAACAACAACTCGGAGCGACGATCACCGCCATTGTGCCTACCTTGATCCAGGGGATTAGTGCGTGGATTGCGGGCGGCCAACAGGGGCCGCCCCCGATTCCTAGCTTCACGGCCAGCAACTTGCAGAACGCGATGGCGGGGCCATTGGTGTCTCCGGCGGAGGCGGCATTGGTGTCTCCAACACCGGCACGGGAGCTTAATGCACTCGGGTGTACGCCGGCCGGCACCTCTGCAGCAAGCGGCCCCTCCGTCAATTGCACGCCCGCCGTTGGCGGTGCCTCGACATTAGCCGAGCTCGACGCCATCATCACGGTAACTAATTAAGCCTCTCTCGGCCGAGGACTTCATGTCCTTGCCTTTGACTGGGCATCCCTAACGCCCTACATGTTTTCGCAGGGCGCCGCCGACGTTCCGTGCACTCTCCTGCACTTCATGAACAACGAGTTAGTCGATGTCGCCAAGGGCAAAATCGTTCAACCGGGCAACCCCTTGTTCCACGGTACCCAGATGCCACCCAACTTGTTTAGGGTTCAACTGTTTCGGGTGCTGCCAGGCTGTGACGAGTTGTTACCTTCGATTCGACCCGTCGGGGCCGACGATGATGACGTGATGACCCTCAGCGCCTGCCTGAGCTGGCCCCTGCTTTGGCCGAAGAGCCAGATTCGTTTGGGGGCGGGGGACACCACCCCAAAGACAACACCGCCAGTCGTGCCGGCGCCAAGTCGGCCCCATGGCAAGACCGCCGCAACGGTGCCGGACATCCCTATGCCACTGGATCCAAACATGCGTATGGCACAGGATCAGAACGACGACGACGATGATACATTTGCCAACGTCGATCAATACTTTGCCGATCATGGGTACGGTGGTGACTTCATGGGGCCTCCTTCTCAAGAACCCAACCCAACAAAAGACGTGCGCGATCTAGCTGGTACCGCGGAGAAGCCAAGTTGCAACAAGCGTCGTCTGCAGTTCAGCTCTCAGGAGACGCCTCCAGCTGCCGACTTCACCGAGCCTCAGATAGGCGAGGTGCGAAATATGTTCAGCCCCAACACACTCAAGAAGGTGGTCTGTGAGTAGAACTCGGTCCCATTACAGGAGAAGAAGAAGGCACGCAAAAGAAGGACTAACAAGGGTGCGGGCCAGCCGGCACCAAGTACGGTCCGTTCTCAGGACGGGCCACCTTCACCTGAGGATATCTCGAGGAGGGTGCATGTGGCGGGTAGGCCGATGCTACCCAGAAATATGCTCGATGCTGCAACCGGTGCTATGCGGAGTCTGCATGACAGTGTTCTTTCTTTGGAGAAGCGGCGTCTCATAGAGAAGGATGTGGCATACCCGGTTTTCGCGGCCAAGGTGCCAGAGGGCAAGGGCTTTGTGGATAACTCCATCAGGGGTACCATCGTCCTGCGGTTTGATGACATCCACGCTATGTTGAACCTTCATCCGCTGCACTACACTTTCGTTCGGCTATTTTCGCTGAGTATGGAGATGCGGATCATTCGCGACAAGACCCCAGACATCGTGATAGTCGACCCCTTCTACATGCGTGCCAAGATCTTGGGCAGCACTGGGGACCGGCAAGTCGCGACTTCTTACCTCGAAGGCATCATTCTGGCAAACCAAGATAAGGATAACTTCCTCGTGCCTTACTTTCCCGAGTAAGTCCTCCCCTCAACCGCCTCGTAACATATGAATTCTTAGATTTCGATCGTTTTTCTTTTAACATTCCATGTTTTCTGCAGTGACACACATTGCATGCTCATCCTCCTAAGCCCCAAATATTCCATGGCCACGTATTTCGACCCGGACCGTCAGTCGAACGTAGACTACACAAATGTCAAGAAGGTTCTTGATAATGTTCTCCCCGGCTACGTCAAATCTGGAGGCACCTTCACCAGGCCTATTCGTAAGTACGGCAAGCATGTGTTCTCCCACAATACGACGTTCTGCTGCGTCAAGCAGCCGCCTGGCCGTCAGAAGGGTGCCTACTACGCCATCCATCACATGCGGGTGATCGTACGGGACCATCATCAACTTCTGCTACTGAGTAGACTCAAAGATTGGGCCGCAAGCGTCTCGGCAATCCAGGACGCGGACATCAGACAAGAATTCTTTCGCATCCAGTCGGAGTTTGCGGAAATCATCCATCAAGATGTCCTTCGTACCTCGGGGCAGTTCTACCTCAGAAATCAACCGTCCAACAGTGACATCGACACAATCCTACAAATGCAGACTGACAACGCCCGTTGTTTCATGACTCCCATGATATACGGCGGCTTCATCCACGCTCCGGTCCCTTGAGTCGAGTCAAAAGCAGTGATGCTGTGTCTAGTTCTGAAACATCGATTGGCTCATGTTGTAATTAAACTTTAATGAACTTGTAGTATGTCTCTTTGGTTTCGAGAGTGGTTCAACTTAGATGTAATCGATGCTATTAATGTCTTGCTTTTCTCTTCCGATCGTTCTGTTGCATACTTATATATTGTCTGTGAATTGGTACTAACGTTTCATTTGGCTACTGCATAGCGATGCCGTGGTATGTCGTGTACAAGGGTAAGGTTCCCGGAGTCTACGACGACTGGGAGGAGTGTCGGAGACAGGTTCACCGATTCAGCGGTAACAGTTACAAAGGGTACGCCACTAGGGCTGAGGCCGAATCTAGATACGCCCGCTATCTAGCGGGAGAGGGGAGGGAGCGTTGGAGGAACCGGATGAAGACGAGTTTCATCGTGATGATGCTCATCGTGATGACCGCAGCTCTCTTCTATGTGATGGTAGTTTAGATGATTGATATCGACTTGTAATGTGAAGACAAACTCGCGGTCTTGAGACTTGTAATATAATGTTCTATCTTTGTTCGGTCTTTTCAATTCGGAGACTAATATGATGAATTGTATGCGGAGACTAAAATGATGAATTTTATTCAAAGACTAATTTTCTATTGTATTCGATGAATCTATTGTTGATGTGTGCTGTCTATATTTTGTCCAATTATGCATTTTGTAACCTGTGCAAAAAACAGAAAATTAAAAAATAAAAAAACCTAATATTCATACTAATGGCGCATCACATCATAGTGCGCCATTAGTATGCCAAAGGATACTAATGGCGCATCATTAAACAGTGCGCCATTAGTATGCCAAAGGATACTAATGGCGCTTCATTAAACAGTGCGCCATTAGTATGCCGAAGTTACTAATGGCGCATCCTGTTGTCGTGCGCCATTAGTATGCCAAAGCACCTGGGTATACATGGCCCCCTGGGAGGCATACTAATGGCGCACTATTGTATATACTAATGGTGCATCTGAGGTGCGCCATTAGTATACCAGATACTAATGGCGCACCAGAGGTGCGCCCTTAGTAAAATATACTAATGGCGTGCTACTAATGGCGCACCACTAATGCGCCATTAATGGCCAAATTAGGTGCGCCATTAGTAGGCCTTTTCCTAGTAGTGTGACGATGCTTTTGGAGATGGAGATCAAAGGCACAAGATGATGATGGCCATATCATGCCACATATTATGATTGCATGTGATGTTTATCTTTTATACATCTTATTTTGCTTAGTTCGGCGGTAGCTTTATAAGATAATCTCTCACTAAATTATCAAGGTATAAGTGTTCTCCCTGAGTATGCACCGTTGCGAAAGTTCTTCGTGCTGAGACACCACGTGATGATCGGGTGTGATAGGCTCTACGTTCAAATACAACGGGCGCAAAACAGTTGCACACGCGGAATACTCAGGTTAAACTTGACGAGCCTAGCATATAACATATATGGCCTCGGAACACGGAGACCGAAAGGTCGAGCGTGAATCATATAGTAGATATGATCAACATAGTGATGTTCACCATTGAAACTACTCCATCTCACATGATGATCAGACATGGTTTAGTTGATTTGGATCACGTGATCACTTAGAGTATTAGAGGGATGTCTATCTGAGTGGGAGTTCTTAGGTAATATGATTAATTGAAGTTAAATTTATCATGAACTTAGTCCTGGTAGTATTAGCATATTTATGTTGTAGATCAATAGCTCGCGTTGTTGCTTTCATATGTTTTATTTTTGATATGTTCCTAGAGAAAACTAAGTTGAAGGATGTTAGTAGCAATGATGCGGATTGGATACATGATCTGAGGTTTATCCTCATTGCTGCACAGAAGAATTATGTCCTTGATGCACCGCTAGGTGACAAACCTATTGCAGGAGCAGATGTATATGTTATGAATGTTTGGCTAGCTCAATATGATGACTACTTTATAGATTAGTGCACCATGCTTAATGGCTTAGAATCGGGACTTCAAAGACGTTTTGAACGTCATGGGCCATATGAGATGTTCCAGGAGTTGAAGTTAATATTTCAAGCAAATACCCGAGTTGAGAGATATGAAGTCTCCAACAAGTTCTATAGCTAAAAAATGGAGGAGAATAGCTCAAGCAGTGAGCTTGTGCTCAGATTGTCTGGGTACTACAATCGCTTGAATCAAGTGGGAGTTAATCTTCCAGATAAGATAGTGATTGATAGAGTTCTCTAGTCACCATCACCAAGTTGCTAGAACTTCATGATGAACTATAGTATGCAAGGGATGACGAAAACGATTCCCGAGCTCTTCGTGATGTTGAAATCGACGAAGGTAGATATCAAGAAAGAGCATCATGTGTTGATGATTGACAAGAACACAAGTTTCAAGAAAAGGGCAAAGGGAAATAAATGGAACTTCAAGTAGAATGACAAGCAAGTTGTCACTCCCATGAAGAAGCCCAAAGCTGGACCAAAGCCTGAAACTAAGTGCTTCTACTGCAAAGGAAATAATCACTTGAAGCAGAAATTCCCTGAATATTTGGTGGATAAGAAGGATGGCAAAGTGAACAAAGGGTATATTTGATATACAGGTTATTGATGTGTGCCTTACTAGTGTTTATAGTAGCCCCTGAGTATTTGATACTTGTTCGGTTGCTAAGATTAGTAACTCGAAACAGGAGTTACATAATAAACAGAGACTATGTAAGGCTGAAGTGATGATGTGTACTGGAAATGGTTCCAAGATTGATATGATCATCATCGCACACTCCCTATACTTTCGGGATTAGTGTTAAACCTAAAATAAATGTTATTTAGTGTTTGCGTTGAGCATGGATATGATTGGATCATGTTTATTGTAATACGGTTATTCATGTAAGTTAGAGAATAATTGTTGTTCTGTTTACATGAATACAACCTTCTATGGTCATACACCCAATGAAAATGGTTTGTTGGATCTCGATCATGGTGATACACATTTTCATAATATTGAAGCCAAAAGATGCAAAGTTAATAATGATAGTGCAACTTATTTCTGGCATTGCCGTTTAGGTCATATTGGTGTAAAGCGCATGAAGAAAATCCATGCTGATGGGCTTTTGGAATAACTTGATTATGAATCAGTTGATGTTTGCGAACCATGCCTCGTGGGAAAGATGACTAAGACTCCGTTCTCTGGAACAATGGAGCAAACGACAAATTTGTTGGAAATCATACATACTGATGTATGTGGTGTCGTGGATCTAAGACTGACAGTAGAATGGGGGGTAGGTATGAGGAGGCAAGATCCTAGTTATGGAGTAGTTGTACGCACAAGTTTTATGAGTTTAGGCCCTTCTCGGAGGATGTAACAGCCCTACGTCTCGGTGCCCTGAGGCGGTCGACTGGATTATACGTGTGTGTGTGTGTTTACCAAAGTGCGAACCCCTGTCCCAGAGGAGGGGGTGGCTTGTATAGAGTGCGCCAGGACCCCAGCTCCCCTCGATTACACAGGGTTCAATGTTCATAAAGGTGGGGCGTTACTGGTAACCACTAGTAGAAAAAGGGTCAAACGTGAAGCACATTAGTGCCGGTTTGAATTTGAGCCGGCACTAATGTGTACATTAATGCCGGTTCCAACGGCTAGCCGGGCCGCTGTCATTAGTACCGGTTCGTGGCGAACCTTTAGCACCGGTTCGTGCCACAAACCGGTACTAAAGTGAGTGGTGGCAGGATGTTGTCAGTCCGAGGCCCCTCCAGCACCTTTAGTACCGGGTCGTATCACGAACTGGTACTAAAGGTCGTCCTACATAGACCCTTCGTCCACCCGAGCTCGCTCTGTTCTTCCCCTTTCCCCTCTCCTCTCTGTTCTTTTCCCTCTTCCTCTCAAGATCATCACACATTTTCCCCAAGATTTGAAGGCCCCCATCCATTCAAATGATCACAAAGGTTAGCAACTCTTTCCTTTCATCTCTCATTGCTAGATTAGCTCATGCAATGCTTTATATAGTGATTGATTTTTGAGTTTAGTAATTCGGGAGGAATTATATATATGTGCTAGTATTTGATTTATATGCAATTTGAGGTCAAAATAATACTTAGTTTTGCATATGTAGGTGTGGTTTACTTAGTACCTTCTAAATCTCCGTCGTAACCACCGTCGATCGCTCACAACGTCCCGTCGCCGACACCACCTTGTGGTGAGCCTCTTGTTCATGAAGTTTTATATAAAAAAAATGATGTTTGTGTGATTTGGATATATAGTTACTCGTATAATTATCTTACCCATACGTTGTTTGTTATGCATAGTGCCATGGTTTTGATATCTGTCCCCGTCGGCCCTCGTCCGGGTTATGATTCGGATGTGGTATATTCTCTTTTAAAACTATTCATTGCATTTCGTGTTTATGACAAATTATGCCCATCAAGTTGACATAGATATTTGTATGTAGGAGGTAGTTGAACCCGAAATTCCAACCGACCCTATTGTCGAGAGGTTAAATTTAGTTGAAAGAGAAAACGAGGATTTGAAGGAAAAATTGAAAAGAATTGAGGGGGAGAAGATGGAATTGGAGTTGCATGTTGCCGATGTCATCGACGATCACAAGATTAAGATGGAGAAAATGCGCTTGAAGATTAGAAATATTAGAAAATATGCCATTCATAGTGAGGCTTGGTATCATTATGCTATTGGATCAATTGTTACCTTAGTTGCGATCTTGATCGCATTTGTTGTTGCATTTAAATTCTTTAGCTAGAGAGTTATTTGTTTGTTGCATTGAAGTGTTGTATGCTCTTTATGTATGAACTTTATGTATTGTATTAATTTGATGTTTTCGGTGCTGTGTATTGAAGATGAGCCGGCAATGGATGTACGATGACCGGTGCTCTCCCGAGTTCATTAATGGCGTGCGTACTATTCTGCTTGCGGCTGAGGCAAACAAGCGAGCGGATGGTTTTATGCATTGTCCATGTGCTGGCTGTAAGTGTTGGGGAACGTAGCATAAATTCAAAATTTTCCTACGTGTCACCAAGATCTATCTATGGAGTCATCTAGCAACGAGGGAGGAGTGGATCTACATACCCTTGTAGATCGCGCGCGGAAGCGTTCAAGAGAACGGGGTTGATGGAGTCGTACTCGTCGTGATCCAAATCACCGATGATCCTAGCGCCGAACGGACGGCACCTCCGCGTTCAACACACGTACGGAGCAGCGACGTCTCCTCCTTCTTGATCGAGCAAGGGGGGAGGAGAGGTTGATGGAGATCCAGCAGCACGACGGCGTGGTGGTGGAAGTAGCAGGATTCCAATAGGGCTTCGCCAAGCGCTGCGGGAGGAGGGAGGTGTGTCATGGGAGGGAGAGGGAGGCGCCAGGGCTTAGGTGTTGCTGCCCTCCCTTTCCCCCACTATATATAGGGCCAA
>NC_057794.1:10248830-10261471 GCF_018294505.1 Triticum aestivum | reverse complement strand
GGGGGGGGGGGGCGCAGCCTTTGGCCCTTCCTCCAAGGAAGGGTGCGGCCAGGGGAGGAGTCCCTCCTCCCCAAGGCACCTAGGAGGTTCCTTCCCCTTTTAGGACTCTTCCTTTCCCTCGTCCCTTGGCGCAAGGGCCTCTTGGGGCTGGTGCCCTTGGCCCATATAGGACAAGGCGCACCCCCTACAGCCCATGTGGCCCCCCGGGGCAGGTGGACCCCCTTGGTGGCCCCCCGGGACCCTCCCGGTGGTCCCGGTACGTTACCGATAAAACCCGAAACTTTTCCGGTGACCAAAATAGGACTTCCCATATATAAATCTTTACCTCCGGACCATTCCGGAACTCCTCGTGACGTCCGGGATCTCATCCGGGACTCCGAACAACTTTCGGGTTACCGCATACTAATATCTCTATAACCCTAGCGTCACCGAACCTTAAGTGTGTAGACCCTACGGGTTCGGGAGACATGCAGACATGACCGAGATGACTCTCCGGTCAATAACCAACAGCGGGATATGGATACCCATGTTGGCTCCCACATGTTCCACTATGATATCATCGGATGAACCACGATGTCAAGGACTTAACCAATCCCGTATACAATTCCCTTTGTCTATTGGTACGATACTTGCCCGAGATTCGATCGTCGGTATCCCGATACCTTGTTCAATCTCGTTATCGGCAAGTCTCTTTACTCGTTCCGTAACACATCATCCCGTGATCAACTCCTTGATCACATTGTGCACATTATGATGATGTCCTACCGAGTGGGCCCAGAGATACCTCTCCATTTACACGGAGTGACAAATCCCAGTCTCGATTCGTGCCAACCCAACAGACACTTTCGGAGATACCTGTAGTGTACCTTTATAGCCACCCAGTTACGTTGTGACGTTTGGCACACCCAAAGCACTCCTACGGTATCCGGGAGTTGCACAATCTAATGGTCTAAGGAAATGATACTTGACACTAGAAAAGCTTTAGCATACGAACTACATGATCTTGTGCTAGGCTTAGGATTGGGTCTTGTCCATCACATCATTCTCCTAATGATGTGATCCCGTTATCAATGACATCCAATGTCCATGGTTAGGAAACTGTAACCATCTATTGATCAACAAGCTAGTCAACTAGAGGCTTACTAGGGACATGGTGTTGTCTATGTATCCACACATGTATCTGAGTTTCCTATCAATACAATTCTAGCATGGATAATAAACGATTATCATGAACAAGGAAATATAATAATAATCAATTTATTATTGCCTCTAGGGCATATTTCCAACAGTCTCCCACTTGCACTAGAGTCAATAATCTAGTTCACATCGTCATGTGATTAACACTCACAGGTCACATCGCCATGTGACCAACATCCAAAGAGTTTACTAGTGTCACTAAACTAGTTCACATAATCATGTGATTAAGACTCAATGAGTTCTGGGTTTGATCATGTTTTGCTTGTGAGAGAGGTTTCAGTCAACGGGTCTGCAACATTCAGATCCGTATGTACTTCGCAAATCTCTATGTCATCTTGTAGATGCAGCTACTATGCTATATTTGGAGCCATTTCAAATAACTGTTCTACTTGGAGCTATTCTAAATTGTTGCTCCAATTATACGTATCCGGTATCTCTACTCAGAGCTATCCGGATAGGTGTTAAGCTTGCATCGACGTAACTCTTTACGTCGAACTCTTTATCACCACCATAACCGAGAAACATGTCCTTATTGCTCCAAGGACAATTTTTGACCGCTATCTAGTGATCCACTCCTGGATCACCTTTGTACCCTCTTGCCAGAAATGTGGCAAGGCACACATCAGGTGCGGTACTCAGCATGGCATACCGTATAGAGCCTATGACAAAAGCATAGGGGACGACATTCGTCCTTTCTCTTTCTTCTGCCGCGGTCAAGCTTTAAGTCTTAACTTCATACCTTACAACTCAGGCAAGAACTCCTTCTTTGACTGATCCATCTCGAGCACCTTCAAGATCATGTCAAGGTATGTGCTCATTTGAAAGTACCATTAAGCGTTTTGATCTATCCTTATAGATCTTGATGCTCAATGTTGAAGTAGCTTAATCCAGGCTTTCCATTGAAAAACACTTTCAAATAACCCCATATGCTTTCCAGAAATCCTACGTCATTTCTGATCCATAATATGTCAACAACATATACTCATCAGAAATTCTATAGTGCTCCCACTCACTTCTTTGGAAATACAAGTTTCTCATAAACTTTGTATACACCCAAAATCTTTGATCATCTCATCAAAGCATACATTCCAACTCCGAGATGCTTACTCCAGTCCTTAGAAGGATTGCTGGAGCTTTGCATACTTATTAGCATCTTTCAGGATTGACAAAACCTTCCGGTTGTATCACATACAACCTTTCCTCAAGAAAATCGTCGAGGAAACAATGTTTTGACATCCTATCTGCAAGATTTCATAAATAATGCAGTAATCACTAATATAACTCCAACAGACTCTTAGCATCGCTACGAGTGAGAAAGTCTCACCGTAGTCAACTCCTTGAACTTGTCGGGAAATTTCTTAATGACAAGTCAAGCTTTCTTAATGGTGATACTTACCATCATTGTCCGTCTTCCTTTTAAAATCCATATGTACCTAACAGCCTTACGACCATCAAGTAGTTCTTCCAAAGTCTACACTTTGTTTTCATATATGGATCTTCTCTCGGATTATATGGCCTCGAGCCATTAATCGGAATCCAGGCCCACCACCGCTTCTCCATAGCTCGTAGGTTCATTGTTGTCTAGCAACATGACTTCCAAGACAGGATTACGTACCACTCTGAAGTAGTACGCATCCTTGTCATCCTACGAGGTTTGGTAGTGACTTGATCTGAAGTTTCATGATCACTATCATAAGCTTCCACTTCAATTGGTGTAGGTGACACAGGAACAACTTCCTGTGCCCTGCCACACACTAGTTGAAGAGACGGTTCAATAACCTCATCAAGTCTCCACCATCCTCCCACTCAATTTTTTCGAGAGAAACTTTTCCTCGAGAAAGGACCCGATTCTAGAAACAATCCCTTATTGCTTTCGGATTTGAGATACGAGGTATACCCAACTGTTTTGGGTGTCCTATGAAGATGCATTTATCCTCTTTGGGTTCGAGCTTATCAGCCTAAAACCTTTTTTCACATAAGCGTCGCAGCCCCAAACTTTTAAGAAATGACAGCTTAGGTTTCTCCAAACCATAGTTCATACGGTGCCATCTCATCGAAATTACGTGGTGCCCTATTTAAAGTGAATGTGGTCGTCTCTAATGCCTAACCCATAAACTATCGTGGTAATTCGATAAGAGACATCATGGTATGCATCATATCCAATAGGGTGCAGTTATGATGTTCGGACACCATCACACTATGGTGTTCCAGGCTGTATTAGTTGTGAAACAATTTCCACAATGTCTTAATTATGTGCCAAACTCGTAATTAAGATATTCATCTCTATGATCATATCATAGATCTTTTATCCTCTTGTCACGACGATCTTTCAACTTCACCCTGAAATTACTTGAACCTTTCAATAATTCAGACTCGTGATTCATCAAGCAAATGTACTCAACATCTACTCAAATCATCTGTGAAGTAAGAACATAACGATATCCACTACACGCCTCAGCACTCATTGGACTGCACACATCAAAATGTATTACTTCCAACAAGTTGCTTTCTAGTTCCATTTTACTAAAAACGAGGCTTTCAGTCATCTTGCCCATATGGTATGATTTGCATGTCTCAAGTGATTCAAAATCAAGCGAGTCCGAACGGTCCATTTGCATGGTGTTTCTTCATGCATATACACCAATAGACATGGTTTGCATGTCTCAAACTTTTCAAAAACGAGTGAGCCCAAAGATCCATCAACATGGAGCTTCTTCATGCATTTTATACCGATATGACTTACGTGGCAGTGCCACAAGTAGGTGGTACTATCATTACTATCTTTTGGCATGAACATGTGTATCACTATGATCGATATTCAATGAACCATTCATTTTAGGTGCAAGACCATTGAAGATATTATTCAAAAACAGAGTAACCATTATTCTCCTTAAATGAATAACCGTATTGCGATAGACACAATCCAATCATGTCTATGCTCAACGCAAACACCAAACTCGATGGTAGAGGGAGCGTACGATATTTGATCAACCATGGAAATACTTCCAACACATATCGTCATCTCACCTTTTGGCTAGTCTCCGTTTATTCCGTAGCTTTTATTTCGAGTTACTGACACTTAGCAACCGAACCAGTATCTAATACCCTGGTGCTACTAGGAGTACTAGTAAAGTACACATCAACACAATGTATATCCAATATACTTCTATCGACCTTGCCAGCCTTCTCATCTACCAAGTATCTAGGGTAATTCTGCTTCAGTGGCTGTTCCCCTTATTACAGAAGCACTTAGTCTCAGGTTTGGGTTCAACCTTGGGTTTCTTCACTAGAGCAGCAGCTGAATTGCCATTTCATGAAGTATCCCTTCTTGCCCTTTCCCTTCTTGAAACTAGTGGTTTCACCAACCATCAACAATTGATGCTCCTTCTTGATCTCTACTTTTGTGGTGTCAAACATCGCGAATATCTCAAGGATCATCATATATGTCCCTGATATATTATAGTTCATCACGAAGCTCAAGCAGCTTGGTGGTAATGACTTCGGAGAACCATCACTATTTCATCTGGAAGATCAACTCCCACTCGATTCAAGCGATTGTTGTACTCAGACAATCTGAGCACAAGTTCAATAATTGAGCTTTTCTCCCTTAGTTTGCAGGCTAAGAAAATCGTTGGAGGTCTTATACCTCTTGACGTGGGCATGAGCCTGAAATCCCAATTTCAGCCCTCAAAACATCTCATATGTTTCGCGACGTTTCAAAACGTCTTTGGTGCCTCAACTCTAAACCGTTTAACTGAACTATCACGTAGTTATCAAAACGTGTATGTCAGATGTTCGCAACATCCACAGACAATGTTCGAGGTTCAGCACACTGAGCGGTGCATTAAGGACATAAGCCTTCTAAGAAGCAATGAGGACAATCCTCAGTTTACGGACCTAGTCCGCATAATTGCTACTATCAACTTTCAACTAATTTTTCTCTAGGAACATATCTAAACAGTAGAACTAAAGTGCGAGCTACGACATAATTTGCAAAATCCTTTTTGACTATGTTCAGGATAATTAAGTTCATCTTATGAACTCCCACTCAGATATACATCCCTCTAGTCATCTAAGTGATTACATGATCCGAGTCAACTAGGCCGTGTCCGATCATCACGTGAGACAGACTAGTCAACATCGGTGAACATCTTCATGTTGATCGTATCTACCATAGGACTCATGCTCGACCTTTCGGTCTCTTGTGTTCCGAGGCCATGTATGTACACATGCTAGGCTCATCAAGTCAACCTAAGTGTTTCGCGTGTGTAAATCTGTCTTACACCCATTGTACGTGAACGTTAGAATCTATCACACCCGACCATCACGTGGTGCTTCAAAACAACGAACTGTCGCAATGGTGCACAGTTAGGGGGAACACCTTCTTGAAATTTTAGTGAGGGATCATCTTATTTACTACCGTCGTTCTAAGTAAACAAGATGTATAAACATGATAAACATCACATGCAATCAAATAGTGACATGATATGGCCAATATCATTTTGCTCCTCTTGATCTCCATCTTCGGGGCTCCATGATCATCATCGTCACCGGCATGACACCATGATCTCCATCATCGTGTCTTCTTGAAGTTTTCTCATCATCTATTACTTCTACTACTATGGCTAACGCTTTCGCAATAATGTAAAGTAATTACATGACGTTTAAGTTGACACGCAGGTCATACATAAATAAAGACAACCCCTATGGCTCCTGCCGGTTGTCATACTCATCGACATGCAAGTCGTGATTCCTATTACAAGAACATGATCAATCTCATACATCACATATATCATTCATCACATCCTTTTGGCCATATCACATCACATAGCATACCCTGCAAAAACAAGTTAGACGTCCTCTAATTGTTGTTTGCATGTTTTATGTGGCTGCTATGGGTTTCTAGCAAGAACGTTTCTTACCTACGCAAAGACCACAACGTGATATGCCAATTGCTATTTACCCTTCATAAGGACCCTTTTCATCGAATCTGATCCGACTAAAGTGGGAGAGACAGACACCCGCTAGCCACCTTATGCAACTAGTGCATGTCAGTCGGTGGAACCAGTCTCATGTAAGAGTACGTGTAAGGTCGGTCCGGGCTGCTTCATCCCACAATGCCATCGAATCAAGATTGGACTAGTAACGGTAAGCATATTGAACAAAATCAACGCCCACAACTACTTTGTGTTCTACTCGTGCATAGAAACTACGCATAGACCTAGCTCATGATGCCACTGTTGGGGAACGTAGCATAAATTCAAAATTTTCCTACGTGTCACCAAGATCTATCTATGGAGTCATCTAGCAACGAGGGAGGAGTGGATCTACATACCCTTGTAGATCGCGCGCGGAAGCGTTCAAGAGAACGGGGTTGATGGAGTCGTACTCGTCATCATCCAAATCACCGATGATCCTAGCGGCGAACGGATGGCACCTCCGCGTTCAACACACGTACGGAGCAGTGATGTCTCCTCCTTCTTGATCCAGCAAGGGGGAGGAGAGGTTGATGGAGATCCAGCAGCATGACGGCGTGGTGGTGGAAGTAGCGGGATTCCAACAGGGCTTCGCCAAGCGCTGCGGGAGGAGGGAGGTGTGTCATGGGAGGGACAGGGAGGCGCCAGGGCTTAGGTGTTGCTGCCCTCCCTTGCCCCCACTATATATAGGGCCAAGGGAGAGGGGGGGGGCGCAGCCTTTGGCCCTTCCTCCAAGGAAGGGTGCGGCCATGGGAGGAGTCCCTCCTCCCCAAGGCACCTAGGAGGTGCCTTCCCCTTTTAGGACTCTTCCTTTCCCTCTTCTCTTGGCGCATGGGCCTCTTGGGGCTGGTGCCCTTGGCCCATATAGGCCAAGGCGCACCCCCTACAGCCCATGTGGCCCCCCGGGGCAGGTGGACCCCCTTGGTGGCCCCCCGGGACTCTCCCGGTGGTCCCGGTACG
This sequence comes from Triticum aestivum, assembly GCF_018294505.1. NCBI lineage: Eukaryota > Viridiplantae > Streptophyta > Magnoliopsida > Poales > Poaceae > Triticum > Triticum aestivum. The sequence continues at coordinate 10,254,338 of NC_057794.1, read as the reverse complement.
TTACCGATAAAACCCGAAACTTTTCCGGTGACCAAAATAGGACTTCCCATATATAAATCTTTACCTCCGGACCATTCCGGAACTCCTTGTGACGTCCGGGATCTCATCCGGGACTCCGAACAACTTTCGGGTTACCGCATACTAATATCTCTATAACCCTAGCGTCACCGAACCTTAAGTGTGTAGACCCTACGGGTTCGGGAGACATGCAGACATGACCGAGATGACTCTCCGGTCAATAACCAATAGCGGGATCTGGATACCCATGTTGGCTCCCACATGTTCCATGATGATATCATCGGATGAACCACGATGTCAAGGACTTAATCAATCCCGTATACAATTCCCTTTGTCTATCGGTACGATACTTGCCCGAGATTCGATCGTCGGTATCCCGATACCTTGTTCAATCTCGTTACCGGCAAGTCTCTTTACTCGTTCCGTAACACATCATCCCGTGATCAACTCCTTGATCACATTGTGCACATTATGATGATGTCCTACCGAGTGGGCCCAGGGATACCTCTCCGTTTACACGGAGTGACAAATCCCAGTCTCGATTCGTGCCAACCCAACAGACACTTTCGGAGATACCTGTAGTGTACCTTTATAGCCACCCAGTTATGTTGTGACGTTTGGCACACCCAAAGCACTCCTACGGTATTCGGGAGTTGCACAATCTCATGGTCTAAGGAAATCATACTTGACATTAGAAAAGCTTTAGCATACGAACTACATGATCTTGTGCTAGGCTTAGGATTGAGTCTTGTCCATCACATCATTCTCCTAATGATGTGATCCCGTTATCAATGACATCCAATGTCCATGGTTAGGAAACTGTAACCATCTATTGATCAACGAGCTAGTCAACTAGAGGCTTACTAGGGACATGGTGTTGTCTATGTATCCACACATGTATCTGAGTTTCCTATCAATACAATTCTAGCATGGATAATAAACGATTATCATGAACAAGGAAATATAATAATAATCAATTTATTATTACCTCTAGGGCATATTTCCAACAGTAAGAATGGTCGCAATTACTCTACATCAAGAACCATTCACGTCCACCTGTTTGAGTCTGGTTTCATGCCCCACTATAATGTTTGGACCAAGCATGGAGAAAGAGGGGTTATGATGGAAGACAATGAAGAAGAAGAGGACGACGACAGCTATCCTGGCCATGGGTTCCCTGAATACGATGATACAACAATGAGGGAAGAAGCTGAGCTGGTAATGCGGGAAGAAGCTGAGCCGGCAATGCGGGAAGAAGCTGAAGAAGAGGCATCAGATGAGCCCGTTGATGATCTAGGTCGGGCCATTGCCGATGCAAAGAGAAACTGCGCAAGTGATTTGGAGAAGAAGAAGTTGCAGCGCATGTTAGAGGATCACAAAAAATTGTTGTACCCGAATTGTGAAGGTGACAAGAAAAAGCTGGGCACCACACTGGAATTGCTGCAATGGAAGGCAGAGAATGGTGTGTCTAACAAGGGATTTAGAAAGTTGCTGGTAATGATAAAGGATATGCTTCCAAAGGACAACAAATTGCCCGAGAGTACGTACCAAGCAAAGAAGGCTGTCTGCCCTCTAGGGTTAGACATGCAGAAGATACATGCATGCCCTAATGATTGCATCCTCTACCATGGTGAGTACGAGGATTTGAACATTTGCCCAGTATGCGGTGCATTGCGCTATAAGATCAGCCGCGATGACCCTGGTGATGTCGAGGGCGAGCGCCCCAGGAAGAAGATTCCTGCCAAGGTGATGTGGTATGCTCCCATAATACCACGGTTGAAACATTTTTTCCAAAACAAAGAGCATGCCAAGGCGATGCGATGGCACAGAGAAGACCGTAAGAAAGACGGAAAGTTGAGAGTACCCGCTGACGGGTCGCAGTGGAGAAAAATCAAAAGAAAGTACAGGAAGGAGTTTGCAGATGACGCAAGGAACGTATGGTTTGGTCTAAGCGCAGATGGCATTAATCCTTTTGGGGAGCAGAGCAGCAACCATAACACCTGGCCTGTGACTCTATGTTTGTATAACCTTCCTCCTTGGTTGTGCATGAAGCGGAAGTTCATTATGATGCCAGTGCTCATCCAAGGCCCTAAGAAACCCAACAACGACATTGATGTGTACCTAAGGCCATTAGTTGAAGAACTCTTACAACTGTGGAATGGAACAGGTGTATGTGCGTGGGATGAGCCCATGGGGGAAGAATTTGACCTAAAGGCGTTGCAGTTCGTGACCATCAATGATTGGCCTGCTCTCAGTAACCTTTCAGGATAGACAAACAAGGGATACCGCGCATGCACGCACTGTTTGGACAATACCGACAGTATATATTTGGCTAATTGTAAGAAGAATGTGTACCCGGGACATCGTCGATTTCTTCCGAGCAGGCATCCCGTAGAATGAAAGGCAAGCATTTCAAAGGTGCGGCGGATCACCGGACGAAGCCTCGCCACCATACTGGTGCTGATGTACATGATATGGTCAAGGATTTGAAGGTGGTCTTTGGAAAGGGTCCTGGTGGACAACCTGTTCCGAATGACGATGACGGACGCGCACCCATGTGGAAGAAGAAATCTATATTTTGGGACCTGCCCTATTGGAAAGACCTAGAGGTCCGCTCCGCAATCGACGTGATGCACGTGACGAAGAATCTTTGTGTGACCCTGCTTGGCTTCTTGGGAGTGTATGGGAAGACAAAAGATACACCTGAGGCATGGGAGAACCAGCAACTTATGCACGGAAAATACGGCATACATCGGGGTCATGCAAGCTACGCTCTTACCAAAGAAGAGAAGGAAATCTTCTTTGAATGCCTGCTTAGTATTAAGGTACCGTCTGGCTTCTCGTCGAATATAAAGGGAATAATAAACATGGCAGAGAAAAAGTTCCAGAACCTAAAGTTTCATGACTGCCACGTGATTATGATGCAACTGCTTCTGGTTGCATTGAGGGGGCTTCTACCGGAAAACGTACGATTAGCCATTGTGAAGCTATGTGCATTTCTCAATGCAATCTCTCAGAAGGTAATCGATCCAGAAATCATACCAAGGTTAGAGAATGATTTGGTGCAATGTCTTGTCAGTTTCGATTTGGTGTTCCCACCATCCTTCTTCAACATCATGACGCACGTCCTAGTTCACCTATGCGAAGAGATTAACGTTTTGGGTCCTGTATTTCTACACAATATGTTCCCCTTTGAGAGGTTCATGGGAGTCTTAAAGAAATATGTTCATAACCGTGCTAGGCCAGAAGGAAGCATCTCCAAGGGCCATGAAAATGAGGAGGTCATTGAGTTTTGTATTGACTTTACTCCTGACCTTAAGCCGATTGGTGTTCCTAAATCGGGGCATAAGGGTGGACTGGATGGAAAAGGCACGCTAGGAGGGGAACAAATAATATGTATGGACGGACATTCTCTCACTGAAGCACACTACACAGTTCTACAGAATTCCGCCTTGGTGGCTCCGTATATGGATGAACACAAGAATTTGCTACGCTCCAAACACCCGGAGCGGTCTGATGACTGGATTACACGTGAACAAACTAGGAGTTTCGCCAGCTGGTTGCAGACACGTACCATGCATGACACCTCTATTGAAGATGACTTGTACTTGTTGTCCCAGTTACCATCTTCGAATATAATGACTTTCAAAGGGTACGAGATAAATGGTAATACATTTTACATGATCGCCCAAGATAAGAAGAGCACCAACCAAAACAGTGGTGTCTGCTTTGATGCAGAAACCAAGACAGGAAAGGAAACATATTATGGTTTTATACAGGACATATGGGAACTTGACTATCGACGTGGTTTGAAGGTCCCTTTGTTTCGGTGCAAATGGGTCAATATGACATGAGGCTGGGTAACGGAAGACCCGCAGAACGGAATGACAACAATGGATCTCAACAATCTTGCGTATGCAGACGAACCATTCATCCTAGCCAATGATGTGGCACAGGTTTTCTATGTGAAGGACATGTCTACCAAGCCAAGAAAAAGAAAAGATAAGGAAGCGAATGCATCGTACGATGAGCCAAAGCGGCACATAGTTCTTTCTGGGAAGAGAAACATCATGGGAGTGGATGACAAGACAGACATGTCAGAAGATTATGAAAAGTTTGATGAAATTTCTCCATTCACAGTGAATATTGACCCGGGCATCCCGTTAAATGATGGACATTTTCCATGGTTACGGCACAAAGGGACACACGCGAAGAAAAGTTTCACACCCAAAGATCTGGGATGTGACTGGCTTCACTATGATCACTTTCTTCTGTGTTTCACACCCAGGAGGGAATCTCTGTAATAGTTAGGGTAGTTATGTGTTTTGGCATTTGAAACGCGAAGAAATTTTATGTGCAAACAAATTCTTTCATGCCTTTACTGATTTTTTAAGCTAAATGACCCTGAAACTGAAAAGCATTTCAAATGAACTCAGAAAAGGTTGAAAGTTGGAATGGTATCATAATTTCACCCACATAGCATGTGCAAAAAAATAGAGAGGGTTACCGCAAAAACAGGATGCACTTCGTGTACTAAATGGACAATCTCTTTCGAAGTATCAGGGTTTCGGACGAAAACTCAACTATTACAAAAGGCATTTCATTTTTTTAAATAACCTAAGCATTACCAAATTGAATATAATGATAAAACACACTAATATTAAACATAAGAAAAAAGAATCACTAAAAATCTATTCTCAAAGTTAAGTTATTCACAAACTAGTGATTCACACAAATTTCAAATAAATCAAAATTTAAACTATTCAAATTTGTAAACTACCTGTACTAATAGAAAGTTTGTATTTTTTTGTACCTAAAGCAAAAATATTCACAAAGAAACTCTAAATACAGCAAAAAAACAACTCAAACAAAAATAAATAAAGCAAAAAAAATAAGAAAAAAAGCCCACCTACTGCGCCACAGCGCCCTGCATACGACTAGAAACCCAACCTGTTGTTAGGCCAGGATGCAGGCCCGCAAAGGCCCAGTAAGCCCCCAGGGCAGCACAGAACATTTAGGCCCAGTAGGCCTGCTTTGGAGAGGAGCTCGAGGGAGCTACCGCACTAGGGCTTATAAACCAGTGCAGATGCCCCTCGGCTAGCGAGGTGCTACTAAACATTTCGCACCGCACCTGTGCCAGCGCACCCCCTTTAGTACCGGGTGGTGTCTCAAACCAGTACTAAAGGGGGGTCTTTAGTACCGGTTGGAGCCAGCACCCAGAACTAAAGGGGTGCGGTTCCCGCCGCTTGGCCTGGCCAAAACAGGCCTTTAGTACCGATTGGTGGCTCCAACCGGTACTAAAGGTCCATCCTATATAACTAAACACTTCAAAAATTTCAGTTTCTCATCTGCTTCTTCTCCTCTGCCCCGTCGCCCGCCGCCCCCGTCTCCATATCCCTCGTCGCCGCCCTGTCCCCGTCGTCCCCGTCCCCGTCGTCCCCATCGTCACCGCCGCGCCATCCCGGCCCGTCCCGCATCGTCCCCGTCCCC